>NW_026726377.1:0-41770 GCF_029784015.1 Lycium ferocissimum | reverse complement strand
GTGAATGATAATCATGAGCCATCCTGGCCACCATCCCCGTATCATCATATCATAATCATACAAATAACGTGTCCCGGCCCGCAAGTACGACGGACTCGGTGAATAATGCAAAGAAGTGCGCACGAGAACATGTCCTGGCCCGGCTCAGTGAAAAGACATATCATAGCTTGCACGAACAGATCAATGCAGAAACATATGCATACAAGTCCAGACTTAATAGACAAATCAACAATAAGTCATAATTCGTACCTTTCGGATGTCGTGACGGATTATGTCAAAACAGAATTTTGAGACTGTTCATACGAAGCAAATATATCACAAGGCTTACGGAATATTCAGAATGATCGTTCCTTAACAAATGGAACAATTCAAATGACATATCGGCAAAGAAATCGGACGACAATCATAGTATATATGTAGGCCCTTTTTGGGATGGCACGACTACTTTTATCGAATCATGTTTCTGGGGTCATAACGCATATCATAATATTATAGATTCGTCGTATTTATCATTTGACAACGGTGCAATGATCACAAGATTCCTTTAAGCATTTTGTGTAAACATGAATCAATTAACACCATAGTAGGAGGTCTCGGATTCTGTGGCCCACCTCGGGTGAATCGAGGTGGTGAACTCAAATTATGGATCATAAGTCTTATGGAGTCATTCGTGAGAGTTTTGGGACAATCCGAGTCCATTTGGGAAAGTTACATACATATAAGTCGCTTAAATTACAATTTGTAAGAAACTAGTTCAATTACGACGAAAGAAATGGGGCCAATTTCAATCTCGGATTTCGGGGGACGAGTCTTATCTAAGGCCCGCGTCCGAGCCTAATACGTTTAGAACATGCCAAAGAATAGAAGGGAAGACTTTACATACCTTCCTTGCCTCTTCACACGCTTGCCAAAACTCCAATCCGTTTCGTCAAAAATGCAAATGGTCACTTTTACCGATTACTATTCATGAGAGTTAATGTCACGACCCGGCCAGGTGGGCGTGGCGGGTGTCCTACTTGGACACCCATACGTACCTACCTAACAAATCCGACATACCAAAGGGCTAATCCGCTCAGACATATATATAAGTCCATACAGATATAACATACGTCGCACGAACATGCATAAGCATACGTATATATACATACATAATCCGTATATAAGCCGAGGCTATCATAACGAACGGTAGTCGCATATCACACACACTTACCCAGACAGTGATAACCCACACCCCACGCCGACATGCGCGCGGACCTCAACATACGGATCGGAAAGAATCGAAAGACGGAATCGAAGACGGGACGGGCCCCGCCGTACCCAAATAGTCATATATACGAACGTATGTACAACGAAAGATATATATCAAAAATATCGGCTCCGGATCAAAGGGAGCTCTCCAAACGACGCAGACCAATATCCTAAGGCGGCGGCGTACCGTGCGGCGCGTGCGTACCGCGTGGGCATGTAACACGGCCCCCGCGAAGAAGGGGGGTCGACGAAGATGTACCGAGTATGTAAAGCGGAAACATAATATACATAATTAAAATAACCGGGGTCGGATATGTAAAATCGTAACGGACGAAAATACGAGAAATAAAGTGGACGGAATCGGCTTCGTAGCGGAGTCGGTCTTACGGGATGTACGGACGAGAATCATAGGCGGAGTCGGACTTACGAGAGCGTGCGGACGGATCTCGGACGAGAACCGGATCTCGAGTGTGTGGCGGACGAGAATCGAATCCGGATCGGACGTACGAAATGTGGCAAACGAATCGAGTCCGAATCGGACATGCGGACATATGACGGACGGATCTTTATCCAAATCGAGTTTCGGATCATGCATGCGAGTCATAATCATATACGGACATACACACATAAATCGGATCCCGGCCCTTTCATAAGGGACGCGGTATGAACCCGCCCTCGTAGTACGGGACGCGGTGGACGAACGAGAATCGGATCAAATGCCATCACGGCCGCCATCCCCATAATATCACATAATCGACCATCATATCGGATCATATCGGATACGTACGGATCCCGGCCCGCACAATCCGAGGGACGCGGTGAACAATGCGGTGAGGTGCACGAATTACGAGAACCGGCCGGGCGCGGTGAAGGAAGCGTTGAGGCATCCACGAACGGACAAATGAGAAACCATATACATACGGACCGACATACCGACTTAATAAAGCCGGAATAGCTCGAAAAAGGATCGGATCGAGTAATCGGATTATATCGAACGAGTATCCGGAATCGTTCCGAGGTCGGAATAATATTCGATTCGAGAAGACGGTCATAATACTTATTAGTTAGCGAACGAACATAATTAAAAGTTACTTATGAAAATCGAGACGAAACAGATTGATTTGAACCATACCGGGAGTATCAGGGTATTGTGGGCCCACCTCGGACCCAACCATAGTACAATACATAAATTATGGATAATAACCCTTAGGGAGTCGTTCATAATCATCTTAGGGGGGTTTGACTCCATTTATGGAAGATACATACTTATAAGTCAATCTTAGAAGAAATTGGTTCAATCTTACTGACGGATTTTGCGCTAATTTCAATCTCGAATTGTGGGTAGCGAAGGGTCATCGAGGCTCGTTTTCAAGCCTGTTAGACTCGAACATGCCATAGAAAGATAGGGAAGGCTTTACATACACGAGGATTACGCCGTACGCGCGTCCAATCTCAACTCCCGTTTCGTCCAAAAACTGCAAATGGTCATTCTTACCAGTTACTATTCATGAAGGTTAACATGTCAATCTTGGGGTTATACTTGGCTACCGAAATTTCGGCAGCACTTCCCCTATACATACCACACCCCCGAGATTCAACTCGGCTCAAAATATCAACAACAACAACCAACCAACATTCTTAACAACAATAACAATACCAAGAATCATTATAAACACAACGTAGCATAACTAGTTTTCTTTTCTACATACGGCAACAACTTCCATCGAACTTCACATTTTCCAACCAATATCAATATTTTCATACTCATTTGCTCATTCAAGATCATTAAATACAATTCAAGAACATTTCACATTATTTCCCAAATTATACAAAAATTCCACCGAAACCATAATTCGTTCAAAACTTCCAACTTCCAACAAAACCATTAATCTTCTATTTACTTCACAATACCATAACAACATAATTAACATTCCAAATAAATTCAACCAATTCCCTTACATATATAGCACCACACGGCCAACACCTAATTTTCCAATTTCCATCAAATTCATTCAACTTTCATTTCCAACATGAATTTCCATCATAACCACAACTAAAACACAATACAAAACTCAACTTACCATAGCCATACACCATACACATACACACGGCTATATATATATATCACACACACACACGGCTCACCACATGCATGCAACACTTCCATAATTCTCATGTACTCTACATATACTACAACACATACATAATTCCTTCAACATAAAAATAAGAATTCTTACCTTTCCCAACTTCTCTCTACTTGCCAAAGGAAGCACTTTCTTGCCAAAACAATTATGCCAACTTGAAGAGGAGCTTGAGCTTAGTAATAATTCCAAGAGAGATGAATTTTTGAACCAAGATTGAAGACTAGAAAATTTTTCTTTTCTTTTTCCTCTCTTCTTTCTCCTTGGGGCCGAATGGCTCCTCTCTTTCTTTCTTGATTTTTCTTTTGTTTTTCTTGAAACTTCATGAAGCCACCCTCTCTTATATGCATATTAATCACATGCCAAATTAATTAATTTGCATGGACTTGGCCTTCATGGCCGGTTGGGCCTCCCTTTGGGCCTCAACTTTCCTATTTTTTTTTTGGCCCAATTCTTCATGAATCGCAATTTAAAATTTCCGAAACAAATTTCCGAAATTCCAATTTTGCCCTTAGGCCTTCTCCAATATTCTAGCATCCAAACTTCCATAACCGGCATACACATACTAAGAAAATTTCAAACATAGCCTCCTTTCTCATAATTCACAATTATTTCGAATTTTTCCATTATGCAAAAAGACGGGATGTAACATCCTCCCCCCCTTTGAAACATTCGTCCTCGAATGTTAATTCAACTTCATGGTAAATCAAAATCAGTCGGGGAGGTCTACTTGCCACTTACATACTTGCACTTGATCGAAAAATTTGTAACGGCCTTCATTTTCCAACTTCATCCATCTTTTTCTGATATCACCGTATTGGGGCCGTTCGTACCATCTTAAGTCGGATATACGGCGGACAGAATCTTAACCAGAACTAGAAGGTCAAACGGACGCCAGACGGAGTCTTATCCGGAGTCAGAAGCACGAAAGTGCGGCAGACCGAAGCATAATCCGACGTGTCTTAAGCGGTCTCAAAATCAGAGCCAGACGTACAGAGGTATATCAGACGGATCTATAATCAGAGTCAGACATATAGAGGTTTATCGGACAGATTTCGAAATCAGAGTCAGACGTATAGACACATATACCAGACAGATTCACAGCTGAGGTCGGAGGCGTACGGACGTATGTCGGACGGTTCGTGATCCGGCGGATATACGTAAATATATCGAACGTATTCGTATCGAGTCGGATGTACGGTCGGAAATCCATCGGAAGATTTGAAATCAGAATCAGACGTACCGAAGGATATCGGACAGAATCATGATCGGAGTTGGACGTACAGAGGTATGTTAAACAGATACGTAGTCGGGTTCAGAAGCACAGGAGTGTAGTAAACAGAGCTTCACCGAAAACGGGGGTGCAGAAATATGGCGTACAGAATTGCGACCATAGTCGAACTGCCTTTTTAGAATCTCTAATCACTCCACATACTCAAATTCCACTTAAGTTACCCCAACTTCGCATTTAGTCTCCATATCCATATTTGTGAAAAATTCTTAACATACTTCCCAGGGGGGTCACCCATCCTAGGATTGCTCTGGTTTCAGCACGCTTAACTTCGAAACTTTTATGCATTCGGATGTGTTACCAGTAATATCACTGCGTCAATTGCCTCACACAATCTTTGCCACGTAATTTAGGGCCGTTCAGCACCTCAATAAATTTTTCAGAAATTTTCGTAGCGGGTCCCACCCCGGTCCAAACTACACAATTACCATATTGCCCTTCAGGATTCCTCAATATCTATTTCCACTTGTACTCATAATTATCTACCACTCGGGGTTTCTAGATTTACATATATGGCGGAGTCATCTCAGTCGCCCTTACTATCACCGAATAATATTTTACAGAAATCATACATACACAGAGAATTTTAAGAAACTCACATACTCATAAAATAATCAATTTCGAATCGACCTGAGGAGCTGCCGTAAGAGGTGTGTCCGTCATCATCCTCATCTGTCTGCCCCTCATCTAACCGGCCCCCGCTATAACCCGCATCTGAACCGAGGGAGTATGGGGAATCAGACAATTCCCGTCTCACAGGTGACTCAGGCCAAGAACGGGAGAAATCCATAGCACTCTCCGAGGTGGCCGGGCTATCGGGGTTCACCCTCGCAGTAACAATCGGCGCATACCTGAAAATCTCCTCCTCCGTCGTCCCAGAAGAAGGCTCCGATAGGTCCGCTCATAACTATCCTCCTCCGCGGAGGTAAAAAGCTCCGGAGGGGTCATCGCCCGATCCTCCGAAATATCGGTGTCATAACCATCCTCCACGGGATCCTCTCGCTCCCGGGGATCGGAGACTGCGGAGGAGTCATAGATGGGTCCTCGGACGGATCCGTGTCGTAGCTATCCTCCGGGACCCTCCGAGGGGGTCCGTATCGCTAGCCGCCCTCCGCGGAATCCTCTCGCTTCCGGGGGTCAACATCTCCGGAGGGATCGTCGCCGGATCCTCCGAAGGATCGGTATCATAGCTGCCCTCCGCGGGATCCTCCGAAGGATCTGACTCGATCGAGTAACTGGGGCTCTGCCTACTCGGCCCCGGTGACATCCTGGGGGCCTTCTTGGCACCCCCATCACCATCGTCAGAAGCGGCCCTCTTCATCTTTATCCTACAATCACCTGCAAGGAGAGGGTCAGAAATAATTTCCCAAAATGCTAACGTTGTCGCTCTTTTCGAGCCTCGCCGCAGACACGACAATTCGTTGGAAGGACCCATCCTATTACATAACATACGGCTCTATCGCACGATCTAAGATTCCAAGAAAGGGTAACATAACATCCTAGATGTCCTGTAGCCTCCTGTTTATAGATGTGGGGCCCAACACATCGATAAACAAGACTCTACTAGACACGGCCTGCAGACACTCCGAGAACCGACCGCTCTGATACCACTTTTGTCACGACCCAACCCCGTGGGCCGTGACTGGTGTCCTACTTGGACACCCATACGTACCTACCTAACAAATCCGACATACCAAATGGCTAATCCGCTCAGACATACATAAGTCCATACAGATATAACATACGTCTCACACGAACATGCATAAGCATACGTATATATACATACATAATCTGTATATAAGCCGTCAAGGCTATCATAACAGACAGAGTCGCATATCACACATACTTACCCAAACAGTGATAACCCACACCCCACAGACATGTCTGCAGACCTCTAACATACAGATCAGAATCAGAAGACGGAATCAGAAGACGGGACAGGGCCCCGCCGTACCCAAATAGTCATATATACAGAACGTATGTACAACGAGAGATATATATCAAAAATATCGGCTCGGATCAAAGGGAGCTCTCCAAACGACGGACCAATATCCTAAGGCGGCGGCGTCGGTGCGCGCGTACGTACCTGTGGGCATGTAACACAGCCCCCGAGAAGCAAGGGGGTCAGTACGAAGATGTACCGAGTATGTAAAGCGGAAACATAACATACGTAATTAAAATAACCAGGGTCAGATATGTAAAATCGTAACAGACGAAAATACAAAAATAAAGTGGACGAGAATCGGCTTCGTAGCGAGTCGGTCTTACGGGATGTACGGACAGAATCATAGGCGGAGTCGGACTTACGAGCGTACGGACGGATTCTCGGACGGAACCGGATCTCGAGTGTATGGCGGACGGAATCGAGAATCCGGATCGGACGTACGTAAATGTGGCAAAACGAGAATCGAGTCGAATCGGACATGCGGACATATGACGTACGGATCTTTATCCAAATCGAGTTTCGGATCATGCATGCGAGTCATAATCATATACGGACATACACATCATAAATCGATCCCGGCCCTTTAATAAGGGACGCGGTAACGAACCCGGCCCTCGTAGTACGGGACGCGGTGGACGTACGAAATCGGATCAAATGCCATCTCGGCCGCCATCCCCATAATATCACATAATCGAGATCATATCGGATATCGGACGGATCCCGCCCGCACAATCCGAGGGACGCGGTGAACAATGCGGTGAGGTGCACGAATTACGAACTGGCCCGGGCGCAGTGAAGGAAGCGTTGAGGCATCCACGAACAGACAAATGAGAAACCATATACATACAGACCGACATACAGACTTAATAAAACCGGAATAGCTCAGAAAACGGATCAGATCAGAGTAATCAGATTATATCAGAACAGAGTATCCAGAATCGTTCCAGAAGTCGGAATAATATTCAGATTCAGAAAGACGGTCATAATACTTATTAGTTAGCGAACAGAACATAATTAAAAGTTACTTATGGAAATCAGACAGAAACAGATCGATTTGAACCATACCGGGAGTATCAGGGTATTGTGGGCCCACCTCGGACCCAACCATAGTACAATACATAAATTATGGATAATAACCCTTAGGGAGTCGTTCATAATCATCTTAGGGTGTTTTGACTCCATTTATGGAAGATACATACTTATAGGTCAATCTTAGAAGAAATTGGTTCAATCTTACTGACGGATTTTGCGCTAATTTCAATCTCGAATTGTGGGTAGCAGAAGGGTCATCGAGGCTCGCTGTCAAGCCTGTTAGACTCAGAACATGCCATAGAAAGATAGGGAAGGCTTTACATACCTGGATTACGCCGTACGCGCGTCCAATCTCAACTCCCGTTTCGTCCAAAAACTGCAAATGGTCATTCTTACCAGTTACTATTCATGAAGGTTAACATGTCAATCTTGGGGTTATACTTGGCTACCGAAATTTCGGCAGCACTTCCCCTATACATACCACACCCCCGAGATTCAACTCGGCTCAAAATATCAACAACAACAACCAACCAACATTCTTAACAACAATAACAATACCAAGAATCATTATAAACACAACATAGCATAACTAGTTTTCTTTTCTACATACGACAACAACTTCCATCCGAACTTCACATTTTCCAACCCATATCAATATTTTCATACTCATTTACTCATTCAAGATCATCAAATACAATTCAAGAACATTTCACATTATTTCCCAAATTATACAAAAATTCCACCGAAACCATAATTCGTTCAAAACTTCCAACTTCCAACAAAACCATTAATCTTCTATTTACTTCACAATACCATAACAACATAATTAACATTCCAAATAAATTCAACCAATTCCCTTACATATATAGCACCACACGGCCAACACCTAATTTTCCAATTTCCATCAAATTCATTCAACTTTCATTTCCAACATGAATTTCCATCATAACCACAACTAAGACACAATACAAAACTCAACTTACCATAGCCATACACCATACACATACACACGGCTATATATATATATCACACACACACACGGCTCACCACATGCATGCAACACTTCCATAATTCTCATGTACTTTCTACATATACTACAACACATACATAATTCCTTCAACATAAAAATAAGAATTCTTACCTTTCCCAACTTCTCTCTACTTGCCAAAGGAAGCACTTTCTTGCCAAAACAATTATGCCAACTTGAAGAGGAGCTTGAGCTTAGTAATAATTCCAAGAGAGATGAATTTTTGAACCAAGATTGAAGACTAGAAAATTTTTCTTTTCTTTTTCCTCTCTTCTTTCTCCTTGGGGCCGAATGGCTCCTCTCTTTCTTTCTTGATTTTTCTTTTGTTTTTCTTGAAACTTCATGAAGCCACCCTCTCTTATATGCATATTAATCACATGCCAAATTAATTAATTTGCATGGACTTGGCCTTCATGGCCGGTTGGGCCTCCCTTTGGGCCTCAACTTTCCTATTTTTTTTTGGCCCAATTCTTCATGAATCGCAATTTAAAATTTCCGAAACAAATTTCCGAAATTCCAATTTTGCCCTTAGGCCTTCTCCAATATTCTAGCATCCAAACTTCCATAACCGGCATACACATACTAAGAAAATTTCAAACATAGCCTCCTTTCTCATAATTCACAATTATTTCGAATTTTTCCATTATGCAAAAAGACGGGATGTAACAGTTAACATTTCAACCTTGGGTTTATACTTGCCTACCGAAGTTTCGGCAGCACCTCCCCTATAAATGTGAGCTCAAAATAACCAACAACAAGCCAACAACAACACCAACAACAACAATTATCAACTAGAATCGCTTACTAACATAGTTAGTCTTCTTTCTTTATAAAGCAACATCTACTAAGCTAACTTCGCATTTCCAAACCAACATCAATGTTTTCATACTCATTTACTTATTCAAGACCATTCAAATACAATTCGGGAGCATTTCGCATTATTTCACAAATTATACAAAAATTCCACCGAAACCATAATTCATTCAAAACTTTCCAATTTTCGACATAAACTTTCACAACACATTTTCGCCTTCCGATTTCATTAACGACAACCATAATTTACGTCTTACAATTCCATTTCTATAATTACATAAATTTCCATAACATTGCCAAACTCCCTACAACAACTCAACAATGCTTTTTCATGCAAGTGTTGGCTCATATTCTTCCACTTACAACACAAAACTACATCAACACAACTACCATACTAACAAAGTAAATTCATGCCCTCTCCAACTTGTTGCATACGGCCAACACACACATATTCACAATACACAAAGTTCTCACACCTTTCATCCACTTCCAAGGCCATAACAACATAATCAACATCAAGATAAAAATTTATTCATTCACCTATACACATGCACATGCATTCGGCCACATACATATATCCCTATTTTCATGATTTTCAATCTTTTCCACACACTACAACATAGACAAAGCCTTCATAACATACAAGAAGAGTTTAAATCTTACCTTTCTTCACTAAGTTCTTCACTTATCCAAGTTGTCCACTTGAAGAAACAAATGCTCCTTCTTCCAAAATAATTACACCAAGTTGTAGAGCACCCTCAACTTAGTAGGATTATCACAAAACAATAATTTTTGGATCAAGATTTGGAAGGGGGATTTTTCCTAGGCTTGGCCGAATGGCCTTCAAGTTTTTGCTCTTCTTTTTGTTTCGTTTTTCTCCTTCTTGATTTCTTGAAGTTTCTTGAAGAATTAGCCTTCCTTATATAAGTTGATCACATGATTAGTCACATGATCAACAACATGGTTTTGGGCCAAGACCAATGCTATGGCCGGCCACCCTCACTTACTTGGGCCTCATTTTTCCTTTTTTTTTTTTTTGAGCCCAATCCTTCATAAATCGTATTTTGCAATTCCCGAAACAAATTTTCAAAATTCCAAATTTGCCCTTAGGCCTTCTCCATTGCTTCCGCATTCAAGCTTCCATAACCGACGTGCACATACTAAGAAAAATCCAAACTTGACCTTATTCCTTACAAGTCAAGGTAAATTCCAAGTTTTCTGTCACACCCTAATCTTGATCAGGGTGTGATGGGCACCTGACCCCGTGACCGGAGCCGAGCGAACCCGCTGATCCTTACTACGTAAAAATTTTTTTTGAACCTCTAAGACAAGTAAACATAATAAGTTGTCTGAAATACCCCTTTTTTTGCTTTTGAATAAAATAAAATATTTAGCTGAACAAAACTTGCATCATAGTACAAACTGACTTCCAAAACCCACGACTCTGTCTGCAAAGTCTCTATCTGTACTCGGAGATCATGGCACATGTACGCTGACTCGGTGTCACTCCAGAACAAGTGGAGTTTTGCCAACTTCGCTGAAGCATCTTCTACCCTAGCTTCTATCCGTACGGGTGTACTGCGCGGCATGAAACGCGGCCCCGAAGAAGAGGGGTCGGTACGAGCAATGTACCGAGTATGTAAGGCATGAACGGTAACATGGTATAGAAAATAGAGCATGTCATGTAAATGAAAATATCTTGTACATATAAAACATGTCATGTATAAAGCGCGTACTCGTACATGTGAGTGCCCTTCAAAATGCGAATCATGCATGCTTACTTGTTACCTTTATATACATACATAGTCGTCGACTCGCATGATATCATAATCCGTTTTGGTCGCATAATGTTATTAGCCCGCGTCCGGGCCTCCCGCGTCCGGGGTAGTAATCTCTTGCGGCGCCACTAGTGGGGGTCGTGCCGGGCCAATAGGCCAAGTGTGATTATATGCGGACCACTACGCCTATCGTAGTGGCGGTCATGCCCGACCCTCTCTCGGCCGGTGTAGTTATGCGCACCACTACGCCTACCGTAGTGGCGGTCGTGCTTGACCTTCTAGGCCGTTGTAACCTCCATCATAAGCATGCATTGGAGCCCAATCAAAAGCTATAACTTTATCGGAGTGACGTAAGGTCGGAAACCTCCGATTACATTATGGAATAATCAGGATCGTCATGTCTCGACTTGAAGGAACTAGTACTATAAGGCGAGACTATCAATGGGAGGTAACATTATGAGAAACTATAGAGCAGGATCGTCGGGTGTCGTTTCATATGCTTTGGAACCTTGAAATAATCATTATGCATACATAGGACTAAGAAAATCAAGAAATAGCTTCATATTTTCATGTCATCATATTCATAGTAGGAACACATTCTTACTATGTTCATCATAGACATTTCCTCTTATCTAGCATCATCATTGTCACTATAACATCGTAGTCGTTGTTCTAGTCATAAACCTTTCAAAATTGTAATACTTGGATTTTGGAGAAAAATGAATATTTTAGAAAACGTTTATATAACCTTTTAAAAAGGAAATCATGCATTGAAATCATAACTTCTAACTTTTGAAAACAAGGGCGTTATGGGAACATTTATAGGATTACATCATATGGTTCATGCCATAGAAAGAAAAGGGCTTAGCCTTAACATACCTGCGCGTCCGCGCCTTACTAGCTACGCTTACTCGTCCAACTTGTTGGTCTACATTTAAGAAAATCAGCACTACCGTTAGATTCATCAACATGTACTCGTCATAACCTTTCAAGTTCATTTACTTATGGTTATAACGGAATTTCGGCAAGATCTCCCCCTGTAAATATACCGCCCCCGAGAGTCTATCTCGGCCAATCTCTAATCAACAACAATCCGGGAATTCAACCCGGCCAAAATATCCATAACAATACCAACAATCATACTATTAACTTTAACCATTTACCCAAAATGCACTCTAACAATTCAAGCAATATACTACTTCCTCCAAAGCCTTCCAACTCCAATAAAAACAATAACAACACATTTCCTTTTCCTTCCAAATTCATGAACTACATACTAACAATCATCATACTAACAACAATACCTTCCATGCATGCAAGAATATTATATTCAATTTACACAAACTTCTAAAACAAGTCTCCAACTACTACATCTTTACTAAGATCATTAAGCTTTTATTGGCAACATAGAAACCACACAATATACACGGCTAAACATCATGTATACACGGCCAACAACACACCCCACACGGCTCAACACCTCCACACACCGAAATCATAGTCTTTATTCATTTTACATTATGGATTTCACAACACAACAATTAAACTATTAAATAACATCATGTCATCTTTTCTACACAACACACCTTATTCGGCCATGACATGCATAAGCATATTTCATGAATTTTATCCATTTCCGCATCTCTCACAACACTCAACAACATGCATAGATCATCCATAACACATGAAAGGAAGTTGAACCTTACCTTTTCTTCTTAGCTCTTCAACTTAGCTAGGTTCCCAACTTGCACAACAAGGGCTCTACTTTCTCCAACAATCACTCCATGTTGTTAAGGACCTTCCATTAGGTAGGAAACTAGGAGAAAATAATTTTTTTGCTAAGTCTTCCATAAGCCAACTTTGGCTAGCCATGGCCGAATGCCATGGCTTGTTTTCTCTCTTCTTTCCTTTTTTTTTTTTGTGTTCTTTCTTTTGTCTTGAATTAATAAGAGGAGCTCTTATATATATATATATATACATATAATTGTGCAAGCATGTGAGGGGCACATGCCCCTCCTCTAGATTTTTCTTTCTTTTTCCCTTTCTTTTTCTAGAATTTTCTTTTTTGTTCCATGGCAAAGATGACTTATTTGTCATCTTATATTTTTTTTTCTCACATGGTCAACATGACCTTTTTTTTTTTGGAAAATTCAAGAAACTTGTGAAATTCCCGTTTTGCCCCTCGACTTTCCTCAATATTACCATTTTGTCCCTAACCTTCCGCATTATTTCCACGGCCCATTTTGCGAATTTCTCTCTTGCCCTTAGCCTTTCTCAATATTTCCACAATACCAATATTCATAAATAATATTCCCAACAACTCCGACATTAAAATTATTTTAGACATAGTCTTGTCCTTAATTCCTCACCATTGTCTCGCAACATCCGGACGTACGAAATACGGGCTATAACATCCTCCCCCCCTTTAGAACATTCGTCCTCGAATGTTCAACTGATCTTATAAAATCTTGTAGTACTTCGGGGGGTCTCGTTTTATAGCTGTTCTTTTCCTTTATGCCCGTTCTTTATCCTTTATTCTAGTTTTCCTTACAATCGAACTCCTTGACCTTTTCATGAGTCCTTGCTCCATACCATAGGTTTTCTGTTCGCCACATCAACTTGTTATCCTACTTCCTTTCCAAATCATTTCTTTCCCGTTATTGTTCGTCACCGCATCTTAACGAAAGCCATGTCTTGATCCGCGATCTTTATTTAATGATCGGCTATAGGCTACTTCCTTACTTCCTCTTATCCGTCTCTTAGTACACTCACTTATTACTTCGTTTCTACTTCTCTCCAGTATCTGGCGACATGCCGACATATTTTAAACTCGATTCCAAGCTAATAGGTTTCTTTTCGACACTTGATAGTGTTGCGGTCCCCCTTTTTGGTCTAATATAATATAGCCTCCCCAATTATGCCCCCTTTAGGGTCCATATTTTTCCTTATACCAACAATCTTTCTATAAAGTCTTCGTTTATGCCTTCTTTGCCTTTTCTTCTAACTCCATACACTACATCCATGTTGACTTCTTACCCTAAGTTTTCTTTTACCTTCCATCCATGTCATCTGTTGTCCATATTCCCATCCACTAGACGTTCTTTCATTTCCTTAGTTCGCTTGTTCGTAATCCTTCCATATCGTGTGTTTATACTAGTATGGCTATACATGTGTCCATACCTCTCAACACCACAAGTTGCGTTATATCGCTAAGCTTAGTCCTTGGCACAATATCCTTACTATTTTTACTCTTCCTATCCTTGTTCGTCGAACCTTTAACTATATTCATGTTGCCACATATCTATTCCTTTATATTCCTTCTCTTGCCTTACATCCCCTCGTCGCAGTCACTATTCCTTTAACTTCGCTTATCGAAATCGATCCCCAATCCTTATACGCTCCTCTCCAGTTTCCCTTTACCGTACTCTATCCCTTTCCACACGCCTACTTTGAGTCCTTACTCAAACTTCGGTATCCTTACTTGGTTGATGCCTTTTATACCGTAGCTTCGGTTGTTGGGACTCACATATCCTTCGATACAACCATATGTCGGAATACCATATGCGTTCATATATACATGTATATTTTTTTACTATCAACTAACCCACAAAATACCTCTAACTATTGTTCAAGCCTATCCTAATTCTAGGGCCGTGAAGTGCCTCCTATCCGCATTAATCTAGTCTCCGCCTTACGCATCTTCTTATAGTCCCAACCATTACATATGCCTAGTTTTCCTTAGATTACCCCAGCTCTTCATTTGTCTCTTATGTCTCAATCTATAGAATTTCTTGTAAACTTCCCAGGGGGTCACCCATCATGGAATTGCTCCCACCTGAGCACGCTTAACCTCGAAACTTTGCTGAAATCCGGTGCCTTAACGCTGATATTTTCGCGTCCGCTTCCTCACATGACCTTTGTTACATGCTCTGGGGCAAATCGAAGTCTTACAACTTCCGAGGCATTTTCATACCACGTCCTTTTCTTTATAATTACTATTTTGCCCTTTTTGACCCCCAGCGTTCGCTTTTCGTTCACGTGCATAACTACCTCCTGCCCTGGACTTCCAGATTCGCGATGGTAGCGATCGCACCTTCGTCGTCACGCCAAACCCATAACTTTTCCAAAACAACACGTCTCATGGTTTACTTGTTAGCGGTATTCTCTTTCTTCACTTCTTTCGTCATACGGGAGGCTTATATAAGGAATTTCTTCTTCCTATGACTTGGCTCTATCGCATGATCTAAGACAGAAAGAAGGTCAACAATTCCTAGATGCCCCGCAGCCTCCTGTCTATAGATGTGGCCGGCTTCACACCCATAAACAGGACTCTACCGGACACGACTTTGCAGACAGCCCTTAGACCGACCCGCTCTGATACCACTTTGTCACACCCTAATCTTGATCAGGGTGTGATGGGCACCTGACCCCGTGACCGGAGCCGAGCGAACCCGCTGACCCTTACTACGTAAAAAATTTTTTTGAACCTCTAAGACAAGTAAACATAATAAGATGTCTGAAATACCCCTTTTTTTGCTTTTGAATAAAATAAAATATTTAGCTGAACAAAACTTGCATCATAGTACAAACTGACTTCCAAAACCCACGACTCTGTCTGCAAAGTCTCTATCTGTACTCGGAGATCATGGCACATGTACGCTGACTCGGTGACATTCCAGAACAAGTGGAGTTTTGCCAACTTCGCTGAAGCATCTTCTACCCTAGCTTCTATCCGTCTGGGTGTACCTGCGCGGCATGAAACGCAGCCCCCGAAGAAGAGGGGTCAGTACGAGCAATGTACTGAGTATGTAAGGCATGAACAGTAACATGGTATAGAAAATAGAGCATGTCATGTAAATGAAAATATACCGTACATATAAAACATGTCATGTATAAAGTCGTACTGCTACGTACATGTGAGTGCCCTTCAAGGCGAGTCTAATCATGCATGCTTCTTTTACCTTTATATACATACATAGTACGTCATGACTCGCATGATATCATAATCGTTTAGGTCGCATAATGTTATTAGCCCGCGTCGGGCCTCCCGCGTCCGGGGTAGTAATCTCTTGCGGCGCCACTAGTGGGGGTCGTGCCCGGCCAATAGGCCAAGTGTGATTATATGCACCACTACGCCTATCGTAGTGGCGGTCATGCCCGACCCTCTCGGCCGAGTGTAGTTATGCACCACTACGCCTACCGTAGTGGCGGTCGTGCCCAGCCTTCTAGGCCAGTGTAACCTCCATCATAAGCATGCATTGGAGCCCAATCAAAAGCTATAACTTTATCGGAGTGACGTAAGGTCGGAAACCTCCGATTACATTATGGAATAATCAGGATCGTCATGTCTCGCCTCAAGGAACTAGTACTATAAGGCGAGACTATCAATGGGAGGTAACATTATGAGAAACTATAGAACGAGGATCGTCGGTGTCGTTTCATATGCTTTGAACCTTGAAATAATCATTATGCATACATAGGACTAAGAAAATCAAGAAATAGCTTCATATTTTCATATCATCATATTCATAGTAGGAACACATTCTTACTATGTTCATCATAGACATTTCCTCTTATCTAGCATCATCATTGTCACTATAACATCGTAGTCGTTGTTCTTAGTCATAAACCTTTCAAAAATTGTAATACTTGGATTTTGGAGAAAAATGAATATTTTGAAAACATTTATATAACCTTTTAAAAAGGAAATCATGCATTGAAATCATAACTTCTAACTTTTGAAAACAAGGGCGTTATGGGAACATTTATAGGATTACATCATATGGTTCATGCCATAGAAAGAAAAGGGCTTAGCCTTAACATACCTGCGCTGCGCCTTACTAGCTACGCTTACTCGTCCGAACTTGTTGGTCTACATTTAAGAAAATCAGCACTACCGTTAGATTCATCAACATGTACTCGTCATAACCTTTCAAGTTCATTTACTTATGGTCTCGAATTTCGGCAGCATCTCCCCTATAAATATACCGCCCCGAGAGTCTATCTCGGCCAATCTCTAATCAACAACAATCCGGGAATTCAACCGGCCAAAATATCCATAACAATACCAACAATCATACTATTAACTTTAACCATTTACCCAAAATGCACTCTAACAATTCAAGCAATATACTACTTCCTCCAAAGCCTTCCAACTCCAATAAAAACAATAACAACACATTTCCTTTTCCTTCCAAATTCATGAACTACATACTAACAATCATCATACTAACAACAATACCTTCCATGCATGCAAGAATATTATATTCAATTTACACAAACTTCTAAAACAAGTCTCCAACTACTAAATCTTTACTAAGATCATTAAGCTTTTATTGGCAACATAGAAACCACACAATATACACGGCTAAACATCATGCATACACGGCCAACAACACACCCCACACGGCTCAACACCTCCACACACCGAAATCATAGTCTTTATTCATTTTACATTATGGATTTCACAACACAACAATTAAACTATTAAATAACATCATGTCATCTTTTCTACACAACACACCTTATTCGGCCATGACATGCATAAGCATATTTCATGAATTTTATCCATTTCCGCATCTCACAACACTCAACAACATGCATAGATCATCCATAACACATGAAAGGAAGTTGAACCTTACCTTTTCTTCTTAGCTCTTCAACTTAGCTAGGTTCCCAACTTGCACAACAAGGGCTCTACTTTCTCCAACAATCACTCCATGTTGTTAAGGACCTTCCATTAGGCAGGAAACTAGGAGAAAATAATTTTTTTGCTAAGTCTTCCATAAGCCAACTTTGGCTAGCCATGGCCGAATGCCATGGCTTGTTTTCTCTCTTCTTTCCATTTTTTTTTTTTTTTTGTGTTCTTTCTTTTGTCTTGAATTAATAAGAGGAGCTCTTATATATATATATATATACATATAATTGTGCAAGCATGTGAGGGGCACATGCCCCTCCTCTAGATTTTTCTTTCTTTTTCCCTTTCTTTTTCTAGAATTTTCTTTTTTGTTCCATGGCAAAGATGACTTATTTGTCATCTTATATTTTTTTTTCTCACATGGTCAACATTTCTTGACCTTTTTTTTTTTTTCAAAATTCAAGAAACTTGTGAAATTCCCATTTTTGCCCCTCGACTTTCCTCAATATTACCATTTTGTCCCTAACCTTCCGCATTATTTCCACGGCCCATTTTGCGAATTTCTCTCCTTGCCCTTAGCCTTTCTCAATATTTCCACAATACCAATATTCATAAATAATATTCCCAACAACTCCGACATTAAAATTATTTTAGAACATAGTCTTGTCCTTAATTCCTCACCATTGTCTCGCAACATCCGGACGTACGAAATACGGGCTATAACATTTTCCAAATACGCAAAATTGCCGGATATAACAGTGGTGAGTAACCATATGCATATAAATCATCCTTTGAGACTCAATAGATAAGTAGACTAACCAACGCTCGAGTATCAGGATGATAGCCATATTAAGTTCTCTCTAAATGTCATTACGAACTATATTAAGGAAAATCTCAGGGGTCGTAGTCATGTATCAAACCAATACGAGACAGCTTATGAAAGTTAAGGACGTTATTCATTATAGAATCCATTAAGAATAGGAACTCTTTATGCATCATTTACTATCCAATCATATAAAAGACTCGAGGGCAATAGCTCGACTACATTAAGAATTTTAATATCAAAAAGTGAATAAGAATCATAAATCATACTCGGAACTTATGAATAGAGTTACCCCAAAGCTCATATCTTATCTTACTTACATCTAGGACATGCCAAAAGAAAGAAGGGATAGGCTTTACATACCTTTAGCGTTTACTCGCAACACAACACGTATACGCTGCCCAATAGTACCTCAACCTATATTAAGATGTCAAGAACTACGGTTAAGCTACGGGGGAATTCAAAACGTATTCTAACGTTAGTAACTCCTTTCTAAATAATTTGACGATGTTTCTTTTACATTCAAACCAACCACATACAATCAAGCCAATATCAATGATTATACGTTCAAGTATCAATCCGAGACTATTCAAATAAGACTCGAGAACACTCGGGACAACCCGTACAACACTCCAAAATAGCCCAACCAACACACAATATAACATATAATCTTTCAAGTTCAACAAGAACAAGAACAACACATTCCTTTCTTTCAAATTCATGAACTATACCAACAACCACACGTTAACAACATCATCCACATAAATGCAAGAGACTATATTAACATCATATTAACTTCTACAACAGTGACAACAATTACAACTCCAACTTGAACCATTAAATCCTTTCATTTTCATCATATAATCCATAACAATAACAACTAAAATACCAAGTAAAATCAATTCACCATCTCTTACACAAACAGCCCCTACACGGCTTCAACACCAACACACATAGTTCCATGAATTTCATTCACTTCTACAACTAAAACACGTTCACAACCACCCTTAATACATGCAAAAGAAAGTTAAACCTTACCTTTAATACTTGACTTCTCAACTTGGCTAGAATTTGTGCCTTGAATTTAATACTTGTTCTTGCTACCTAGGATCAATCCCACGTTGTTTTACACCTTCCAAAGAGTTGATTACTAGAAGAAAATTATTTTTTTTGATCAAGGTTTACAAGTTCATTCTCGGCCAGCCATGGCCGAGAGCTTCTCTCCTTCTATCTCTTAATCTCTCAAATTGTGAAGATGATAAATGACTTTCCTTGTCATCAATTTACTATTTATATGACTCATATAAGGTGGACACATGTCCCACTCATGGCTTGAGCCAATCAAATGTGGCCAGCCATGGGTAGAGCCCACACGGCCACTTATGGCTTAATTAGTGACTAATTAGATTTTAATCCCCACTTAATAGTCTAATCATGGTTGATTAATCCCTAATCTTCATAAATATTTCCACACCAATTAAAATTTATAAGAAACTTGTGCATTAAAACAACATCGGAGGTTAAAAGTCTCTACCTCGTATCCCAAAATAGTCTTGGTGTTATGCTGTGTTATCCCAATGTACAAAAATACGGGATATAACAGTTAGCGAAATGTAAAGGTATGTAAGGCTAGTCCCTTCTTTTTTAAGGCATGACTTCCTTTATTGTTCCATGACCTTCTTACATTCTGGAACATATGAGTCGATGTTTATAAAGAGCTTCCTATGAGATAAAGACAAGAGATATGTCATGAGTATGATAACGATAATGATGAGTCTAAGCCTAGAGATCCAAAAGCTCATGATATGGTATTTCCATGAAACTAATGATCCCTATACGATTCTTTGATGTTATTTATTGTTGCTAAACCCACCTTATGATGCTTGTTCCTTCAAGGTGAGGTATGATAATTATGATTACTCCATAATGGAATCGGGGGTTCTCGACCTTACGTCACCCCGATATAGTTATAGATTATCTTGAGTTCTAATACATTCTTTATGATAAGTATATGATGATGAGATTACACCGTACTTAGATGGCCGGACATGTCACCGCGAAGGCGGGCTGCATATGATTACACCGTGCCTAGATGACGGGGAGCTTGACACTGCGATAGGCGTATGTTTTGAGATAACACCGGTGCCTAGATGGCCGGACATGACACCACTAGGTGGGCGGCACGCGATGGTTACCGGACGCGGGTTAACGATGATGGTATTCGTGATATGCGTAATATGTGTTTTCTTTAAAGTGTTAGCGAGGTTATATCTTCATGTCACACCCCTAGATCTTGATCGTGTGATGGGCCCGACCATTACCTAGGGCCGAGCGAACCCTCGACTCTTATTCCATGCGTAAATTTTTTTTTTTTTTCCTCTAAGTCAAATACACATGATAAGGCTCACTAAAGTATTATTCCTGTTGCTTTCCAAGCAAATCGAATTTATAACCGTATAAGACTATATCATAATACAAACCGACACATTGGCCTATGGCAAACCGACGGCCCGACTTCGGTACCCACGACTATGTACGCAAAGTCTCTAGCTGTAATCGAAATCCCGGCACGTGTACTTTCCGACTCGTCACTCCGGGCCAAGTGGGCTGCCACAACTTCGCCGGAACATCTTCTCCCCATTAACCCAATCCGTCCGGGGTGTACCGCGCGGTACGAAACGCGACCCCGAAGAAGAGGGGTCGACGACCAATGTACCGAGTATGCAAGGCATGAACGATAGCAACATAGTAAAGAGCGCTGTAGAGCACATCATGTAAAGAGGGTATTATTAATGCCATGAAACATATCATAGGAAAGCCGCGCTGTACATATGGAACATATCACGTGTTAAAGCGTAACCTATGCATGAGTAAAGCGCCCATGAAACATAGACCGTACCATAGGATAAGAGGTAACACACGTACATATTAGTGCCCTTGGGCATGCCGTGCTTTCTTAGCTTTCCTTATTTATATATATACATAAAAATAGAGTATATCATATTGCGGCGTCGCGTGCCGATCCATTAACCATAATATACATCCCGCGTCCGGGCATCCAGCGTCGGGACGATATCATGTGCCATACTCAACCGATCGAGGCGGATATACGTATATAATTTTTCTACGCCTTATCTCCATTTTCCCACGTAAATATATCGGCGTCTATAGCGCACGGCTCTTTCATCATATATATATATTCATATCATATACATATATCAGCGTCTATAGCGCTCTGATTCTTTTTGTCATATGCACATACTTATATCATATATATATCACGTATAAGTATTGGCATCTATAGCGCCCTCAGCTCTTACTTGTCATATACATATACTTATATCATGTATATTTATCGGGCGTCTATATAGCGCTACGGTTACATTATCATATATATATGTACGTATGTCGGGTACACACATCAATCGGGGTCATGAAGCATAATTCCATGTACCTAGAATCCTTAGAATAGTCATTACCTATAATAGTCTTGGGATGTCCAGAAATAGTTTTAACATTCTCATGTTTTCATTTTTATAGCAAAGTATATCATCTACATACCTAACGTAGGCACTTTTCTCATATTTCGCTTCATCGTTACTCGTAAGATCATTTTTATCATGGATACACTTGCACTAGGATGATCTTGTACTTATCGTTTGACAATCGGGACAAGGGTCGAGGATTTCCTTAGGATTCTACTCCAAAACAAGTCAAACGAGGTGATAGGAAAATTCGGGAGCAGGGGGCCCACCTCGGGTCAAATGAGGCGGCGCACACAATTTACGTGTAATACGTTTCGTGACATTACTTATGAGAGTTTTAAGGTAATCGGGTCTCATTTATGCAAGTTCTAGAGGTCTAGGAGATTGTTCTCACATTTTGCACAATTTCTATTTCAATTCTACTGAATGAATAGTAACTAATTTCAATCTTGGATTCCGAGGAAAGGAATGGTCCCCGAGGCTCCTATTCAGCTCTATTACGTCTAGGACATGCCAAGAAAGGAAGGTGAAGCCTTACATACCTCTTTCTCGCTCCTTCGCTACTCCAAATCCAAGCCGCAAAATCCGCCAAAATCTACGATTTGGTCACGTTTACCAATTGTCAATTTGAGCATCTAGAAGTTGGAATTCAAAGTAATCATTTGTCTACCGAAATTTCGGCGGCAAAGACTTCCTATATAAATATACCATGCCACAAGTTTAACTTGGCCGATTTCAATCAACAACAATCCCGGGAATACAACCCGGCCAAACTAACAACATTCAATTCACATAATCTTCCAACAATTCAATTAACATTTTTTTTTCCTTATTCGAAACTTTCCAATTTAACAACAACCATACGTTTCATCATTATTCATGTATACAACTTCAACAACAACCTTTCATCTTCATTACATAACTTACAACGATAACACCAAAAATGTCAAATAACATCGATTTACCATTACTTACCAAATTCCATACCACCGGCCACAACAAGAATACATAAATTTTCATGGATTTCCATTCTTTTCTATACATTACAACAACCATCAATATACCACATACTCTTTATTTTCATCACAAAATACGTAACCATATCAACTCATATATTACATGAACATTATTCCATCGCCTTCACACCTCACATACACACACGCCTACACCCATTTTTCCACAACTACAACTAAAATCATCGAGCTTCCATTATCCATATAGAACTCACAACAACAATAACCAAAACACCTAGATAAATAATTGAATCATAGTCTCCACACATGCACACACATATTCCGGCCATGCATATATATATAGCCATCATGCAAACTTCCGTATTCTCATGAATTTTATCCGTCGCTACATGCTACAATACTCACAACCATCCAAAACATATGAAAAGAAGATTGAATACATACCTTTTTACTTAACTTCTTCTTACTTGACTAGGCTCCAAACTTGTACAACAAATGCTTTGCTTGTTCGAACAACCACTCCATGTTGTTGAGGACCTTAAATTAGGTAGGAAAAGTGGAAGAAAATAATTTATTTTGATCATCTTCCATGGCTCCCATTTTTGGAGCCATGGCCGAATACTACTATGTCCCTCTCTTCTTCTTTTTTTTTTTTTTCTTTCTTATTTCTTCAACTAAAAGATGACTCCAATATATATATATTTCCCCCATCACTTATATATATTTATGCTTAAGCCCCTCGATTTTGGTCACATATTCCCTTTCTTCCCTTTAGACTTTTCCTCCTTTTTCTTGATTTTTCTTTTCTTTTCTTGACTTTTCTTACTTGGTCAAAGAAGACCAAGTGTGCTCTTTTGTACACTTTGGCCCTTCAAGAATTTCCTTGAACCTTTGTGAAATTACCATTTACCCCTCGACTTCTCTCAATATTACCATTTTGTCCCTAACCTTCCGCATTATTTCCACGGCCCATTTTACGAATTTCTCTTCTTGCCCTTACCCTTTCTCAATATTTTCCATGCTATCATTGCCCACAATTAATATTTCTAACAACTCGCACATTGAAACTTTTTTTAGAACGGAGTCTTGTCCTTAACTTCTCGCCATGGTCTCGCGACATCCGAACGTACGAAGTACGGCTATAACATCCTTCTCCCCCGCACTAGAACATTCGTCCTCGAATGTTCAACTAACTATGGGGTCTTGTAGCACTTCGGGGGAGTTCCGTTTCATAGTTGTTCCTCTCGAGCCCGTTTCTTACCCTTTACCTTATTCTCCTTATAATCGAACTCCTCGGTCTCTCCCCTTTAAGGGGCCCCTTATATGCCGATAGTCCTTTTATGAAGTCTTTGTTGATACCTTATTCCTCGCCTTCCTTCCAATCCCGTGTCTCGCGTATCGGGAACTCTTTTACTTTTCACCTTTTTTCCGGCATCCCGATCTCCTTATTTTCCGGCTACTCACTCTCTTTCTTTTCGAATATGGTACACATTTTCATCTCTCTTTGTATATATATATACATTTACTATCAACTAACCCCAAGGTACTTTCCAACGCTATTCAAGCCTATCCTAATTCCCGAGTCAGTATGGACACGCTTCATCTCTTTTCCGGACTAATCTACCTCGTCTTACGCGTCCTCTTAAGGTCTCCATCCATCCATATATTCTAGTTTCCTTAGGTCACTCTTAATTCATTTGTTCCTTGTGTCTCAATTTGTAGAACTTTTGGTTTATTTCCCGGGGGGTCACTCATCCTGGAATTGTTCTCACACGAGCACGCTTAACCCCGAGACTTTGGTGGAATTTGGTACCTTAACACCGATATTTTCGTCTACTTCCTCGTATGCCTTTTATTACCCGATCAAGGGCAAGTCGAAGTCTCCCACGGCTTCGGAGGCATTTTCGTAACACGTCCTTTTCCTTATAATTACAATTTTGCCCTTTTCTCTTCTCGATACTCACTTTCTGCATATGTTATTTTACTGTACCGGCGCCCGGCTTAACATAACGGAACAAATATATCCGTCCGGTCTTATCTCTTTGACTTCCATATCATCCCTACTTCTTTTTTCCGCCGATGCGGGGCGCGCTTGCGAAATCAACGGTGAGTATAAGAAATCTTATTTCATATGACTTGGCTGTCGCACGATCTAATGACGAAAAGAAGGTCAATAATTCCTAGATGCCCCGCGACCTCTTGTTTATAAATATTGTCGGCTTCACACCCGGCAAACGGGACTCTACGGACACGACTTTACGGATAGCCCTGTGGGCAGAGCCTCGCTGCATTACCCCACTTTGTCACACCCGATCTTGATCGGTGTGATAGGCTACGCCGACCCACACCTGGGTCGAGCGAACCTCGACTCTTATTCCGTATAAATTTTTTTTTTTCTTTTCCTCTAAGTCAAATACACGTGATAAGGCTCACTAAAAAAGTATTCTTCTGTTGCTTTCCGAAGCAAATCGAATTTATAGCAGTATAAGACTTATATCGTGTACAAAGCTGACACATTGGCTGTCGTAAACCGGCCCGGACTTAAATTCGGTACCCGACTACTTGTCTGTAAAGTCTCGCTAACCGTAATCGAAATCCCGCACGTGTGCTACGGCTCGTTACACTCCGGCCAAGTGGAGCTTGCCAACTTCGGCCCGGAACATCTTCTCTATTAATTCAATCCGTTCGGTGTACCTCGCGCGCATGAAAACGCGACCCCCGAAGAAGAGGGGTCGGTACAACCAATGTACCGAGTATACAAGGCATGAACGGTATGACAAACATAAGAGGTATGTAGGCACGTCATGTAAAGGGGTATAGTACATACGAAACATATCATGGGAAGAAATTTGCACCTATACATATGGAACATATCACGTGTTAAAGCGTTTGTGCAGGTAAAGCGTATGGAAACATAGACCGTACCATAGGATAAGAGGTAACACGTACATATAAGTACCCTGGGCAGATGTGTGCTTTCTTAGCTCTTACTCATATATATACAAAAATAGAGTATATCCACAGGCGTCGGCACCGATCCATTTAACCATAATATGCACATCCCGCGTCCGGCATCCCGCGTCCGGACGATATCATGTGCCATACTCCAACCTGATCAGGTGGATATGCGTATATAACGCTCTGCCTTATCTCCATTTTCCCGTAAATATATCGGCGTCTATAGCGCCCCGGCTCTTTCATCATATATATATATTCATATATATACATATATCGAGCGTACATAGCGCTGCGATTCTTTTGTCATATATACGTACTTATATCATATATATATATATATATATATATATCACGTATAAGTATTGGCGTCTATATCGCCCCGGCTTCTTCTTGTCATATACATATACTTATATCATGTATATTTATCGCCGTCTATATAGCGCTGTTTACTTATCATATATATATATGTACGTATGTCGTACACACATCAATCGGGGTCATAAAGCATAATTCCATGTACCTAGAATCCTTAGAATAGTCATTACCTATAATAGTCTTGGGATGTCCAGAAATAGTTTTAACATTCTCATGTTTTCGTTTTTATAGCAAAGTATATCATCTACATACCTAACGTAGGCACTTTTCTCATTTTTCGCTTCATCGTTACTAGCAGGAAGATCATTTTATCATGGATACACTTGCACTAGGATGATATCTTGTACTTATCGTTTGACAATCGGGACAAGGGTCGAGGATTTCCTTAGGATTCTACTCCAAACAAGTCAAACGAGGTGATAGGAAAATTCCGGGAAGCGGGGGCCCACCTCGGGTCAAATGAGGCGGCGCACACAATTTACGTGTAATACGTTTTGTGACATTACTTATGAGAGTTTAAGGTAATCGGGTCTCATTTATGCAAGTTCTAGAGGTCTAAGAGATTGTTCTCACATTTTGCTCAATTTCTATTTCAATTCTGAATGAATAGTAACTAATTTCAATCTTGGATTAAGAGGAAAGGAATGGTCCCCGAGGCCCGTATTCAGCTCTATTACGTCTAGGACATGCCAAGAAAGGAAGGTGAAGCCTTACATACCTCTTTCCGCTCCTCCTCGCTACTCCAATCCAAGCTCCAAATCCGCCAAAAATCTACAATTTGGTCATGTTTTACCAATTGTCAATTTGAGCATCTAGAAGTTGGAATTCAAAGTAATCATTTGTCTACCGAAATTTTGGCAGACTTCCCCCCTCGTAAATATACCATCCCACCAAGTTTAACTTGGCCAATTTCAATCAACAACAATCCGGAATGCAACAACTTGCCAAACTAACAACAATCACCAACGATTATTCTTCCAAATAATTCAATTAACATTTTTTTCCTTATTCTCTTTCCAATTTAACAACAACCATACGTTTCATCATTATTCATGTATACTAACTTCAACAACAACCTTTTCAATCTTCGTTACATGCAAATATAAACGATAACACCAAAAATGTCAAATAACATCGATTTACCATTACTTACAAAATTCAAATTCCATCTCGAGCCACCAAACCATAAATTTTCTTGGATTTCCAACACACATTACAACAACCATCAATATAGAACTCTATTTTCATCACAAAATACGTAACCATATCCTATTCATATATTACATCACACATTATTCCATCGCATTTACCTCACATACACACCAAAGGACCTACACCCATTTTTCTACCACAACTACAACTAAAATCATCAAGCTTCCATTATCCATATAGAACTCACACACAACAATAACCAAAACACCTAGATAAATAATTGAATCATACAAACTCCACACATAAAATTAATATTCGGCCATGCATATATATATATATAGCCATCATGCAAACTTCCGTATTCTCATGAATTTTATCCCTTTCTACATGCTACAATACTCACACAACCATCCAAAACATATGAAAGAAGATTGAATACATACCTTTTTACTTAACTTCTTCTTACTTGACTAGGCTCCAAACTTGTACAACAAATGCTTTGCTTGTTCCAACAACCACTCCATGTTGTTGAGGACCTTCAATTAGGTAGGAAAAGTGGAAGAAAATAATTTATTTTGATCATCTTCCATGGCTCCCATTTTTGGAGCCATGGCCGAATACTACTTGTGTCCCTCTCTTTTTTTTTTTTTTTTTTCTTTCTTATTTCTTCAACTAAAAGATGACTCCAATATATATATATATATAATTCCCCCATCACTTATATATATTTATGCTTAAGCCCCTCAATTTTGGTCACATATTCCCTTTCTTCCCTTCTAGACTTTTCCTCCTTTTTCTTGATTTTTCTTTTCTTTTCTTGACTTTTCTTACTTGGTCAAAGAAGACCAAGTGTCTCCTTTTGTACACTTTGGCCCTTCAAGAATTTCCTTGAACCTTTGTGAAATTACCATTTTACCCCTCGACTTCTCTCAATATTACCATTTTGTCCCTAACCTTCCGCATTATTTCCACGGCCCATTTTACGAATTTCTCTTCTTGCCCTTACCCTTTCTCGATATTTTCCATGCTATCATTGCCCACAATTAATATTCCTAACAACCTAACTCGCATTGAAACTTTTTTTTTTTAGAGACGAGTCTTGTCCTTAACTTCTCGCCATGGTCTCGCAACATCCGAACGTACGAAGTACGGGCTATAACACTTCACCTCATGTTTCATGATTCCTTTATTGTGTTAGTAGTATTCATGCCTTACGTACTCAGTACATTTATCGTACTGACGTCCCTTCTTTTTTGGACACTGTGTTCAAGCCCATAGGTAGACAGGGAGACGGTGCAGATCCGTAGGAGCTTATCAGTGGATTCACAGGAGCACTCTCTATAATTCGGAGGTGCTACTTATCATCATATTCCTTTGTGCATATATTTGGGCATGACGGGGTCCTGTCCCGTCCTTATATCTAGTACTCTAGTAGAGGCTCGTAAATATGTACATGTGGGTAGTTGATGTCCCATGATGAGCACATTGTACTCTTGTTTATCATTTTTGTAGCCGTGAGGGCTTATGTATATAGACTTATGTTTCTTTGGAGATTATATATGTTCAGGTTGAGTATGATGATTAGCCTTACGTGAGGTGCTCGGTAGTCAGTTCCGGGTACCTGTCATGGTCCCCTAGTCAGGTCGTGACATCGAGGTAGGTTATGACTTCCCATTTGGTCGACTCCGATTAGTTTCCCATATTCATGTATTAGAAGGAACGGAGAATGCATGTGTAGGAGTTGGACATTTGGGATGGCTTCATAGGATGGTATTGTCGTGCGATTTCTGTGTTCGGGCTTGTGGCCTGTAGATTCCTTAGGATGCTTGATTGGTTTCCTTGAGTATCGGTGGGTTTTATGTGACTTGGGAGTAGTGGTTGGTTCACACCCTTCGATGCTTTGGATGAGAAATTTCTTTAAGATACACCTAACTTGTGCTATGCTATTTATAGTTAATCTAATTAATATTGGGCTGATAAAATGTACCAATGATTGTGAATTAATTCTAGACTAGGCAGTAGCTGCGTCTTGTGAATAGAAGGTGAAATTACCTTGTATTAATGTTGATAGGTTAATAAAAGGGAAGGGCAGTAATAATGGGTTGTGATTTACTTGTTCTATTATTGTGGGCTTGATGCCACGTAGTGATAGTAGATATTAGAGACTGTTGAGATATCTCTTTCAATATGTTTTGGTGCCCCATTGGTTGGCATTGGTTTCGGGATATTGTATTTATATGACTTGTGTAGTCTTTCATGATATTATTGGCGTACCCATGTTTGGTACTTGTGATATTGATATGATTATTCATGTTGACTCATACATTACAAGCATTCACATCTCTCATGATATATATTGTTGATACTTGATGAAACAGTGTGATGAGCTAAGCTCAGTTTGCATGAGAGCGATGTGAGTAGTCCGATATCCGATGGTTGTCTCGGAATTATGGATTGTGTACAGTGATGTGAGTAGTCTGATGTCCGGTAGTTGTCCCGGAATAGTGGATTGTGTGATGTGTGTCATGACCCGACTAGGGCCATGACGGGCACCCGGGGCTAACCACCGAGCACCACTCGTTCTATTACTCAACCTGCGTTCATTCATACTTCTTACGCTCATAATCATAGGAAACTATTTTCATTTGAAACATATTCACTTTATGTACATAAGCCCTTCGGCTATCAAGATAGTATATATACACATGGGAAATTGTGAGACCATACTACCCACACATACGTATCTACGAGCCTCTACTAGAGTACTAGACAGATAGACGGGACAGGACCCCGTCATGCCCAAAACATATATATACCAAAAGAATAAATCAATGGCACCTCCGGAACAATGGAGTGCTCTCAGTCAGCTAACAGCTCCTACGAGTCTGGGTCGCCTCCCTATCTACCTGTGGGCATGAACACAGCGTCCAAAGAAAATGGACGTCAGTACGAACATTGTACTGAGTATGTAAGGCATCAACAATAATAATACCTAATAGGAGCATAAGGGATAGCATAAGATAAAAGAACTGTTCATTTCTCATAATACATTTTTTGACATTCGCCATACGTACTTACCCCTTTATTCCTCTAAAAATACACTTGTTAAATCCACATGCTTACATATGCAATAATTTACAATGCAGTGAAATCACGTACCCGGCCATATAGGCTCGGTATCATCTGTACTCGGCCCTCCCGGGACTCGATGATATCCGTACTCGGCCCTCTCGGGACTCGATGATATCCGTACTCGGCCCTCCCGAGCTCGATGCTATCCGTACTCGGCCCTCCCGGGCTCGATGCTATCCGTACTCGGCCCTCCCGGGCTCGATGATATCCGTACTCGGCCCTCCCGGGCTCGATGCTATACGTACTCGGCCCTCCATGGCTCGATGGTATCCGTACTCGGTCCTCCCGGGCTCGATGCATACATACATACATATATATAAAAATACATAAATGAAATCAACATCATCCTTAGCATTATTATACGTCGCATAGGCATATCATGACCTTAACATAAACTTATCATCATCTTGCATTCATCATAACACATACATTAGAACTTGAAGGCAACTATGGATGTGTCGGGGTGACATGAGGTCGTGGACCCTCGATTAGATTATGGAGTAATCATAATCATCATATCTCACCTTGAAGGGACTAACGTTTTAAGGTGAGTGTACACAAGAAAAAGCATCAATGGAACCATACTTAGAATCATTAACTTCATGGGCATCATATCTCACTTTAGGATTCTTTAGACTTAAATTCATCATCCTCATCCATTATCATACTCGTGTCTTACCTCTTCTCTTTATCTTATACATATGTAGCTCCTTATAGTCATAGACTCATCATCATCACTATCGTGCTCATAATGTATCTCTTATCTTTATCTCATGAGAGCTCTCTATAACGTAGACTCATCATTTCCGATACATACATATATGTAGAGAAGTCATAGAAAGATAGGAAGATTCATACCATAGAGTCATGCCTTAGAAAGAAGGGACTAGCCTTACATACCTTTTCCTTTAGCTACCCTATCACTTGATCGTTCTCCCTCGATGCTCGCGTTTCTTCCTTCAAGAGAATTCGTATTAACATTAGCTAATCGATTATAAGAATGTGCTTACTAAAGCTAGAGAAAATTGGGCAGTATTTCCTTTGTTTATACGACTTCCTCCATATTCTATATCAACTCCCAAACGTTCATAACAACAATCACAATATCATAAACAACAATCATCATTCATTTGCATTATCTACATTTCACAATTTCCCTTCAATTCTCCAAAATCATGATCATAGTTCACTATCATGTTCTTTCACATATAACACTCATTCCATGTTCTAAATGTCATTCATAACCTACTTACAATCATAACATATCCGTTTTCATGATTCATTCCAACTACTACTCAACAATGGCCCTATTCCCACATTTATGACCCATTTTCTATATTCTACTACAATCCAAGTATTTCAACTTTTCAATACTTCAAACAACATGAAAAGATCATGAAACTTACCTTACATAGTGTAGGAACAAGCCTTGAGTGGAAATACTTCTCTTGCACCAAAACCCTAGTTCACTTCCATATGAATTTCTTGGCTTGGATGAACTTCAATGTTTTTCATACACTTGATTCTTGTTGGTTTGATGAAGTTGATCATCAATTTCCTTTGAATTCTTGTGGATGAAGTATATGCAACCTTCTAGAGGTCTTGAGAGAGATGAAGAAATGTGGGAAATGAAATTTGTTATATCCCGTATTTTGTACATTGGGACATTCCGAGCTAACCATGGAAAGTTAAGGACAGGACTATTCCGGGATACGAGGTTGAGACTTTTATTGTTATATCCCGTATTTTTATACGTTGGATTATTCATAAGCTGAGGTGGGGTCCACATGTCGAGATTTTTTTTTTGACATATGACAAGTTATATGAATAATATATGTGAAGTTAAACACAACTCAAGAAGGACCCTTGAGCCAAATCAAAGTGGAAGTCCTCCAAGCAAATATTTTTAAGTAACGTTTTTGGGTGATCTGACTTTGAGGGGCAGAAACGGTATTATAAGTTTGGAATTTGGAAAAATACCAAAGATAGAAGTTGTAGATAATTGAATTGGATTTCCAACCATAGGTCGTGGGCCCACAGGTGACATCGGGATAAGGAGATATGAATATTTTAAAGTAGAAAGGTCGAGCTGAACGATTGGATTCGGCCCAACCCGATTCCAAGTCGGGTCAGGCCCAATACCCATGCCATTTAAGTGAAATTTTCAGCTTTCTCCTTCATTTTTCAGACCAAAACGTCCAGATTTTCAGAGATGGAGAGAGAGAGAGAGGAGAGGTAGAGAGAGAAACCAAAATTTGACCACAATCTAAGCCCCGAATCGCGAAGCTCATGAAGAGAAAAGTGTTGTACGTTGCGTTGCCTTCAATTTGGGCTAAAAATCAGCCAAGAATAAGAGGGTGACGTGCTGGCTGTATACTTAAGGTAAGACTAAGGTCCCTTTTTCATTGTTAACAAGTTTAATTAGAGTTTTAACGGATTAGAACGGAGAAAATAGTGTTATAAACTAGTTTGTTATTTTGTTGAGATTTATGGATTAAGGGGGTGTTTTATGTGGGTTAAATGGTTGGAATTAGGTTGTGTTATGGATGTTTTGAATGTGTTGTAGTGTGTAAAAATGGATGGAAATCATGATATCTTGTGTGTCGAAGTGTGGCCGTATAGGGGCTGTTTTGGTAGACTATGATGGACTAATTTTATTTAGTGTATTAGTTGATGATTGTTGTGGATTATATGATGAAGATGAAGGTTTAATGATTTAAATTGAAGTTGTAATTGTTTGTAGGTTGTTATAGAAGTTAATGTGATTTTAGCATAGTTTCTTGAATTTATGAGAATTATGTTGTCAATGTGTGGATTGTTGGTGTAGTTAATGAATTTGGAAGAAAGAAACGTGTGGTTGTAGTTCTTGTTGAATGTGGACGTTTTCGGGTGGAGTAGTACATTGCTTGGGTTGGTTTGAATATTTTGCGGATTGTTGGAAGTGTTCTTGTCACACCCTAATTTCCGACAGGGTGTGATTGGCACCCGACCCTTACCTAGGGCCGAGCGAACCCGCTAACTTTCGTAATACTCATAATTATACTGGGCCCGCAAAACATGACGCAAGTACGTAATGAATTTTTTTTTTAAAACAAACATGCCTTTCATCTTTGTCAAATCAAATAAAACTAGCATCGTATGAAATCTGTAAACACATGAAGTTCGTAGCATAAGGCATAATAATACATCGACTTACATAGCCGCTTACAAAACTGTCATATCATACACACGACACTGTTTGCAAAGTCTCTACCATAACTCCAGATGCAGTACAAAAACACTCTGACTCGGCAGCACTCCGGAGGAAATGGAGCTCGCCAATCCAGCTGAAACATCTTCTGCTAACATCACCTACTCATCTGTATATACTTGCGCGGCATGAAACGCCCCCGAAGAAAGGGGGTCAGTACGGAATATGTACTGAGCATGTAAAGCATGGCATACAGAAGACGAAGTCATAACCGAATAAGGAGTACAGAACGTGAGCACAATAGCCAGAATACCAAAGTGCTTGCATCTGACATACAAATCATACATAGGAGGTACAGAAGACAAATATGATAATCAGAATGCCAAAATGCTTCGCTTTCCTTGAAAACATTCCTGTCTCATATATATGGAAAATCAAACATATCATATGAGCTGTCATTACCGATGTGGGATTCGCCTAAACCAATGTGGGTTTGCCCCACCACCGGCTCCGATACCAACTGATCATATTCCAGAATACATATATCATATCACGAGTCATAATCGAAACAGAAGTACAGAAAGTAATTGTATATCCAAAATGCCAAAATGTTTATTTTCAAAACACAAATCATGCATAGGACTCTTAGAATATGGTCGCCCGCCCGTCGTTGGCGCCACAACACATCATACTTCGGAAGATTTCATATCTCCGAAACCCGACATACCGCGGTCAAGAACCCAGCGGTCAATATCACATATACCCGACATACCGCGGTCAAGAACCCAGCGGTCAATATCACATATACCCGGCATACCGCGGTCAAGAACCCAGCGGTCAATATCACATATACCCGGCCCAATAACAGAGGAGCTCGGCGAACCGGACATATCATACTCCAGAATATCATATAGTGCGCACGATAACATAACCGGCCCGGGACTCGGCGAAAGACATGGCAACAAAATGCACGAGCAGAATTGTGGGAAACCATATGCAATGCAAATCACTTACAAAGACCCAATAGGATAATCAAAACGAACTGTTAGTTCAAAACCGAAACAATAGTCAAATCAGGTTTTCTTCCGAATATCACTCGGGAACATATCAAACCGAACGTCAGAAACCGTAGTCACGTATCAAAATCACATACATAAAAATACTTATTTCAGACTCAACAGATAAATAAGTAATCATACTCGGGGGTCGGAAAGATAGTCATATTGAATTCTTTTAAAGCCATCAGAACTATACAGAAGAAAGTCGCGGGACCCACGGACGAGCGTCAACCCAATTCGGGCCCGCCTATGAAAATTAAAGTCATCATACGTCATGAAATCATTGGCGAAGATATCAAAGCGATCCGAGCCCTTTCTTGAAAGTTACGGTCGTTCGTAGTTTCAGAATCATTTAGGAACAAAACTCTTTTGAAAACAAAACTTTTATGCAACTTTTGAAATTTAGTCATACAAAAGACATAAGGACCATAATTTGACTACATTAAGAATACGAATATCAAGAAACAAATAAGAATCGTTTACGAGCTTATCAAAGCAATCCGGTTCTGTCTATGAAAGTTACGGACATTTTTAGACATAAGATCCTTTCGGAACAAACCGGTTACATAGCATTTCAAATCCAATCGTATCAAAGACATACGGTCCATAGCTTAACCACATTGAGGGTGCCAACATCAAGAAGCAAATATGAATCGTAAACACGTTCGGATCTTAAGAGTAGAATTACCCCCAAGGCTCATAACATATCACAACTTAGTTGCGTCTAGGACATACCAAAGGAAAGAAGGATAAGCTTCACATACCTCGTTGCTTCCTAAGCTAACTTGAACTTTAGTCTCGACTTCTCACGATCTACAATACGTCATTAGGCACCGAACATTAGTCATAAGTATCGAGAAGTTCAATTCCAAGCCATTACTTTATCTACGTAAATTCGGCGACTTCCCCTCAAATTCAACACCCCGAGAATTCAACTCGGCCAATTCTTCAACAACAATACCAACAACCATATAAACAACATCAATAAGCAATTCCAAACGCATTCTAACATTAATAACTCCTTTCTACATAATTCGACGACATTCATGCATATCCAATTCAACTTCATACATTCAAACTAATATCCACGATCGCATATTCAAATACCAATCCAAACCATTCAAACACGATTCAAGAACATTTCGAACAATCCGCACAATATTTCAAATACTCCAATTAATGCTCTACTCCACCCGAAACCTCAAATTTCCATAAGAACAACAACAATACATTTTCTTCCTTCCAAATTCATAAACTACACTAAATTCACATTATCTTCAAAACAGCCCATAAACGTTCTCTACTTCAACTTGAATCATTAAATCCTCCTTTTCACCATAAAATCCATACAACAACAACCAAAACATACTAAATAAAATTAGTTCATTCCTTGCCAAACAACACAACCCATATTCGGCCACCACAACCAACCCATAGCTTTCATGATTTTCATCCATTTTCACACACTACAACAACACCCAAGCATGTTAGATACAATTAATTTACCACTCCTACACAATACCTCATACACACGGCCACACACCACACATACACGGCTATAACAACAACACCACATTTTCATGAATTTCATTCGTTTCCACACTCCACAACATACACAAACACCTATTAAACATGTAAAGATGATTAAATCTTACCTTCCACTTAACTTCTTCCTCGGCTAGAATTGGCAAATTGCGACAACAAGCGGTTTTCTTGTTCCAACAACTACTCCACGTTGACGAGGACCTTCCACTTGATATGGAAGCTTAAAGAAAATAATTTTTCATGATCAACTTTATAGGGCTGGTTCGGCCAGCCCCTCTTGGCCGTTTCTCCTTTTTTTTTTTTTTCTTCAAGTTTATTGAACTTTCTTAAGTTTCCACAAAGATGAATTGTGCCTAGCTTGGTCATCCCATGCCTATATATATACTTAGCCCCTTCAAATATAAGATGAACACATGTGCCATTCCATGGCTTAAAATTATTGGCCAACTTTAGGTGGGGCCCACGGCCACTTGGCCATTTTTGGCTACTTTATGAAATAATCTTCCAACTTTTATTCTCTAATTTTCCTTATTCCAATTTTGCCCTTAATACTCCATACCACTAAAAGATGAACATGCAACTTGCGCATTAAAACAAAAATCAACAAAACCGAAAATTAAAAGTCTTGTCCATAACTTGTCGCAACCAACTTAGAATATTCCAACGTACAAAGTACGGGGTATAACATCCTTTCCCCTTTAGAACATTCGTCCTCGAAGGTTCAACTAATCGTATAGGGTCTTAAGAATCTCGATTTAAACTTTTCCTTCTTGTAATTCCCTTTACTCGACTTGTAACATTCTAGGCACATTATCTCGTGTCGTCTCTTAATCTTTAACTCAACCCTTCCTTATTCGTTCCATAGCTTGTTTTTCCGTTTCACACTTGCCTTTGTATTCTAGCTACATAGATCACATCATAACTTTGGCCACTTTCACACTAGGCTTCACTTATTTTCATAACAACCCTCATGGTATTCACATTATATCTTATTCGTAACCAATCCCATAATATAACACTTCTTTACCCTTTTCTGATCAACTTCTTCCTCTGTACTCTTGTCTTAATCATACTATTACTTCTTTCTCGAAGTCAGCCATGCTCGCAACTTACTCAAATCTTACCATTACGGTGGACACGACCCTTCAAGTCGGATTACAAATCCACATCTCATTTTCTATTTATTTCTGGGAAAATTTCGGCAGGGTTTCTTCTATATTTCTTACTATCTCAAAACCTGTACACAGGGAAAACCAACAATGCCTCGCAGGGCCAAAATACATATATACATATCATATCATATCGCAGCCACACAGGGCTCCCAATATCATCAACAGTACACAAATGATAAACATACCTCGTATGCCCAACTCAAACGGCACCTGTAACACTTTCTTGTTTACTTTCCCCCTTTAATCTTCAACTTGTATTTCAATCGCAATTTCAATATCTTTCCCAACATATATCCTTCATACCTTTACTTACCTGCGTACTTTGTGACTTCCAACATCATCAATCACTTTCTTCTATCAGTGTCATTCTTCAGCTGCAATCACAAATCAGGGTAAGGAGTCCCATCTCCTATGACTTGTGTTATATCCCGCATTTTCGTACATTGGGACAATCCGGATTGACTATGATAGGTTAGAGACAAAACCATTCCGGGATACAATGTCGAGACTTTTGACCTTCGATTTCGTTTGAGACACAAGTTGTTCATGAGTTTATTGGTATGGAACAATTAGGAAAATTTGGGACCAAAATTGAAATTTTTGAAAGTTGGAAATCATACAAAAATAGGCCTTTGGCCGTGTGGCTATTGGAAATGGCCCACACACTTTGTGGCCAAATTTAATTGGTCCAACCCATGTGTGGGCCATGGACACTTGTGCAATATACATATAAGCTTAAAAGATGACCAAGTAGTCATCTTTTCCATTCACTACACTTAGAAAAAAAAAAAGACAAGAACCTTGGATGACAAAGGGAGGCTCTCGGCCAAGACCCTAAAAAGTGAAGTTCAATTTTAGCCACTCCAAAATTATTTCCTTGATGAAAATCCACTAATTGGAGGTCCCTAAGTAACGTGGAAGTGTTGTTCGGGTCATCCAACCATTCGTTGTGTCATTCGCAAACCCTAGCTATTTGTGAAGTTGAAGGAAGAAAGGTAAGATTTAATCATATTTTATGTGTTATGAAGAGTGTATGTATGTTGTAGTATGTTAAAATGGAGGAAATTCATGAAATATGGCATGTTGGAGTTGAGGTTGTGTGTGTAGTGTATAGCCGTGTAGGTATGTGTGTGTTGTGTTATGTTGAAGTAATGAATTGAAGTTTAGTTAGCATGTTTTGAATGTTGTAGAGTGAAGAAATGGATGAGAATCATCAATATGTATATATATGGTGTTGGCCGAAAATGGGCTATATTATGTGACAAGGAATGGATTAATGTTAATTAGTATTTTGGTAGTTGTCGTTATGAATTCTATGTTGACGATAGTAGTTTAATGACTCAAATTGATATCGTAAGTGTTGTGGTCTGAATTGGAGATTATTGTGCATTTGATGTAAATTGTGTATTTATGAGAATAGCATTGTTAGAGTGTAGATTGTTGGTGCAAATCATGATTCGGAAGTTAAAAATGTGTTGTGGAAGTGTTCTCGGGTTTGGGGACTGTTTTCGGGCAAATTGGAGCCTTTGTTGGATTGTTGGAAATATTGTATGAATTGTTTAAAATGTTCTTGAATGTGGTTGGTATGGGTTTGGGTTGATATTGGAATGTATGAGCGATAATGTTGGCTTGAGTGTAAGCCGTTGAATTGAAATAATGAATGTTGTTGAATGATGTAAAAGAGGGTTATTAATGTTATGTTGCCTTTCGGATTGATTATTGATGTTGCTAGGTTGGTTGTTGTTGTTGTTGTTGTTGATTTGGCCGAGTTAAATTCTCGGGGTTGGTCTATTTACAGGGGAAATGCTGCCCAAATTTCCCTAGAATTAAGGGCTAATTTGGAATTAAATGCCCAAATGTCTATAGCTAATGTTTGGCATATTATGATTTATTTGTAGACCTTGGGCAGCCCGAGACGTAGGTTGGAATTAGCTTGAGTTTGGATTAGCGTTGAGAGCGATCAAGGTATGTAAAGCGCAACCCTTCCTTCTTTTGGCATGCCTTAGTCGTAAATAGGCTATGATACGAGCCTCGAGGAAGCTCTATTCTCGATCCGACCATGTACGTGATTATTATTTGTTTCTTGGTCTTCGTATGCATGATATGATGAAATATTGGCCCTATGTCTTTTGTATGACTAAGTTTCAAAAGTTGCATAAAAGTTTGGTTTTTATAAGAGTTTTGGTCCTAAATGATTCTGGAAACTACGAAAGTCCGTAACTTTCACAGACAGAACCGGATCGCTTCGATATGCTCAAAAATGATTCCATGACGTATGATGACTATGTTTTCCATAGGCGGGCCCGACTTGGGTCGACACCCGTCCGTGGGTCCCGCGACTTTCCTTATGTACTTCTGACGACTTTTGAAAAAGAATATGATATGAGTATGATCCCGATTTCAAGTACGATCAGTTTACTTACCTTTTGAGTCTATGATAATGATCTCACGCATATGATTTTGATACATAACTATGGTTTCTGAAGTTCGGGTTGATATGTTCCCGAGTGGTGTTCGAAAGAAAATTTGATTTGACTATTGCCTTGGTTTTGAAATAATAGTTCGCTTCGACTATTCTATTGAGTCTGTAATGATGACTATGTTTTTGATTCCCACAAGTATGTCATATGATCTTGACACGTACCTACAATTTCTAAAGTGATACTTGATATGTTCTCGAATGATTTTCGGAAGGAACTTGACTTGACGGTTATTTAACTTTTAAATGAGATTTCGTACGATTATGTTGTTGAGTCCGTGATGATGATTTGTGTGTATGATTTCTCACTACTCTCGCTCGTGCTAGCCATTATGATCTCTTTCTTTCGCGTCCCGGGCCGGGCATGTATTCGTGCACGATTCTACGGATGATTCACCGCGCCCCCTCACTAGAGGGCCGGGGCATATTATATGATATGATAATGATATGATGATATGGGGAGGTGGCCAGGATGGCATATGATGACTTCATTCACCGCGTCCCTCACTAGAAGGCCGGGGCACGTTATATGTATATGATATGATGATTTTACTTACCGCGTCCCTCATTAAAGGGCCGGGGCACGTTATACGTATATGTATCTGATGATTTTACTTACCGCGCCCCTCACTAGAGGGCCGGGGCACGTTATATTTATACATGTGTACGAGATGATTTTCTGGCTCGTTTCTCGGTCCCATGATGAGTGAATATGAAATGGATACGTATGATTTATGTTTCAAAGGCAAGTGTTATGATTTTCTGGTTATTGTGCTACTTTTTGCCTCCTCGTTTCAGTACGGTTCTGTTTACGATATTCCATGCTTTACATGCTCAGTACATTGTTATGTCCCGTGTTTTTGGCATAATTGGAAATTATGAGAATGATTAAGACTTGTGTGTTATTAGGCAATAATTTGATTTTAGTTAATATGCTTATGCCGTTTATGAAATTATTGGTGTAAAGACATCGGGGAAGGCCGAGGGCAAATTTGGAATTTCAAAAATTAGTTTCGGAAATTACAAAGCGAGTTTTCAACGAATTGGGCCAAGAAAAATTTGAAGAAAAATTGAGGCCCAAGTCTTAGGGGTGGCCGGCCAAAGGCCAAGGCCCAAGCCCCATTTTAAGTGGTCATGTGATTTTCATGTGACCAATTAATTGAGTATAAAGTCATCCATATCATTAGAATGTTCAAGAAAAACAAATCAAAACACAAAAAAATTAGAGAGCACCTCAAAGACCCCTTTCGGCCGAACCCCCTTTCCCAACAACAAATAATTTTCTTAGCTTGGCTTTCAACTTAAAAATCTTGTTCTTCTCATATTTGTAGTAAGTTCAAGACGCTCTCCGACGTGATACAATTAGTTTGGTGAAAGAATCACGTTTGCGGCGAATTGGAATTTCAAGGAAAGGTAAGGATTTTGTCACTTTTGTGTTATGGAATTTGCATGAATGTTACAATGATTGGAATAGGATGAGAATTGTGGAAGTGTGGTGTATGTGAGGGTGGCGTG
>NW_026726376.1:0-43158 GCF_029784015.1 Lycium ferocissimum | reverse complement strand
CCACCCTTCGATTCCCTGAGCCATTACGGTTTCTTCTTTGTTTTTACAAGGGTGGTGCAGAGCCAAGTCAAGGCAAACCTCCCGATATTTCATGAGTACATGTACCTTCCTACCAAGACACGTACTGCAAGTATTAATTATTTGTAGATCTTCTATAAACCTCTCAAAAATTACAAGAGCTTAGATTTGTTTTCTTCATTGAACATCGGTTACTGATTGAGGTTTCAAATCAAACAATTTCCAGATTTCCTCTGATACTAATTTCCCACAAATTATGACAGTCTACTTGTATTTTAGAGCCCGTTTGGATGGGCTTATAAGTTGGTCAAACCAACTTATAAGCCCTTTTTAACTTATTTTAGTTGTTTGGGTAAAATTTAAAGTTTGTTCTTAAAGTCGGCCATTTAATGAGAAGTTGGATTCCTAACTTTTTTTTTTTGGGGGGGGGGGGGGGGGGGGGGCTTATAAGCCATTTGGTTTGACCAATAAAATTACTTTTATATCCCTTATATTTTATTCTAATTCCAATACTACCCTCTCACCTAAAGCCCTAAAAATTACGATCTTTTCCTCTTTTCATCATCTTCTACAAACAACGCAGCCTCTGCTTTCAGCCCAAAATAGCTTTTCATCTTGGTAAGTTCTTCTCCATTATTCTCTTTCGAGTTCAGTCACTTTTATTATTAATATGAAGAATTCGAAATTTTGTGAGTGATGGAGTTATCAAAAAGAATTAGTAATAGATTTTTACTCTATTTGGTGTCTGCGGTTTTACATGTTCTGGTCTTAGGCTTGCTTAATTTTTTAAAACTAATTTTGACAAGTATTTGTTAATATTCAGAGCATTATTGCCCCCTCCCCACCCGCCCAGTTTGTGGAAGCTATAGAATTGATCATATAGTATCCTTCTTAAGTTCTTCAGATTTCAGTCGAATTTCGGGTTCTTTCTTTAGCTTTTATTTTTTTTGTTCTCAATGATCTTCCATATTATGAGGGAAAATCCATAAAATAGAAGTGAAAAAACCTATTTGATTTTAAGAAAATTAATAATTAAGAGTTCAAAATATATAAGAGTAATAAATGATGCTTAAGGCTTCCTTATTTTTCTTATATATTACTTTTCGTGTAGTATTCAATTCTCCTTCAGATTTACGTGCTCTTATCTTTCGCTCTCGTGGTTGTAGTATTTGTTTGATTCCTATAAGTCCAAGCAAGAGTGGGCTGGTTCGCTTCGTGTTTGAGGTATGTTATCACTTCTTAACTTCATAAAAGAGCTCTTATGGACCGTTTAGTATGTTTATCATATAGAACTCACACCTGATGCTTACGTGATCTATTTGAAATTTTGAGTCCTTTTTTTTTTTTTTTTTTTTTTTTTTTTTTTTTTTTTTTAGGGATGCCAATTATTAAATGATGTTGGAAAGGCTAACGACCAAATGTCAATGAAGTTCTTAGTCTTCCTGAATCTAGGAATATATCTAGTGCATGAATTCTGAAACAGTTCTATAGGCATGAAATTAGCGTCTGTTGTTCTTTTCTGCCTTTCCATTATGGACGTCGAGATGCTTCTAGTAGTCTTGAGACGTTTTCTATCTAAATCCGTGCTTGCGACAATATCTATTTGTTGAAAAAAAAAAAAAAATTAATAGTATGCCTGACTGCTTCTCTGTTGTTTTACATGTTATAGCTACACCGAAGTCATGGAAATTACATAGTTAAGGCGCTTTATATATCCTTAAGGGATACCAACTAATTAGATTAAGGCTTACTGTTTTGTGACAATTTTGGAGCTTATTTACAGCAAATGTGGTTTTTGCTCAAGTCTTTTTAGTTTGGTTGGAGAGTTGTTTATCAATATGGGATTTAAAGAACAACTTGTTATCACCACACATCTAATTAGTCTTAACAAACCAAATAGCACGGAATGAATATAGACAATCTTTTAGTTAAAACCAATTATTTTGGGATTGTGTTATAATTGTTCCTTTGTAGTATTTACCCTCATACTTCATGTCTTTAAATTTCTTCTTAGTTTCATTAAATTTCTACAGTTTCATTAGTTGAGATATGTGTGGCATTTAGAACATCTCTAATTAGCCTTAGAAGTCAATATTTGTACAATGTGATGCTTTTATGCAAAAATTTGAGATTAGATCTGTTACCTGTTCTGTTGCCATGTTTTGTTTAACTTTACCTTTCAAGTATATTTGCTTACTTGAGTTGACAACTTTCCAGTGCCTCTCTTCCTAAAGTTGGAAGCCCAGTGTTTGAGACAAAGTTTTTATTGTGTAGTTTTGCTGATGGTTTCAATTTTTTGTTCTCTTTTAAAAGAGTGGAAAAAAGTGAAGAATTTTTGAAAGAAATTTTTGAAATCTGTTGTTAAAGGTCTTGCTCTTCATTGATATTTCACTGTTCTTATCCCTCATTGCTCTGTTCCTATCCAGGTGATTGTTGAGAGAGCAGAAAAGAGTGATATCTCAGACATTGATAAGAAGAAGTAAGTTGCTTCTGCGCCTTTCCATGATGACAGTTGTTAAGAATCAAGTGAAACAATATTTATGTTCCAAGTCCAACTATAAATTGGTTAGGCATGCAATTTGCTTGTATAGTTTGTGTTCTCTTTCTTGGTAATATTTGACTTTTTGATACATGAGCATGGCTATGTGTATCATTCTGTTTCGGGCCGAAGGTTTTTTATTAATAATAATTACTTAAATCTGGCTCATCGGGTTGTCATAGTTCATTCAAGATTAGGAGTTCTTGGGTGAGTTAGTTTGGGGGATATATCTTGTGAATGCCGCTTGTAATAACAAAATTTGGCAGATTTTGTGTCCAGGAATTGATTAGAAAATCTGTGTATTTTGTGGCCAGGAAAGTTAATAATATATGAAATTTTAACATAGTTTGTCATGGTCGATTTAAGATTATGAGTTATCATTATGATGATGGATTTGCGGTTGTGTTGGACGCTAGTTTGGGAGACATATCTTGTGAATGCTGCAGTTTTCTGTGAAAACGCTTGCAATCCTGAGGTGCAACAGAAGCACCTACATTGAAAGTATGCTGTTGTTTAATTTACCAACAGAATCAAATATTTTTTATGCTTCCACTTCTTCTTTATTATCCGTCTATTTTGGTATGTGTACAAAAAGCTGCGACTAGGAAATTGTGGTTGTGTGTTTGGTTATTGGGCTGCCAACATTATGATGTTGCAGAGTTCATGAACGTTTATTTCTCCTTTCTTCAGATTGTTTACATTCAATCATGCCGGAAACTAGTAAAGCACGAAGTAATGCTAAGTGGGATGATGATGCCAACATTAAATTTATAGATTTGTGTGAAAATGAGATTAGACAAGGACGTAGACCACACACTCATTTAAATAGAGATGGATGGAATAATGTTGTTGAAGAATTCAATAGAGCCACGGGAAGAAACTATGATAAAAAACAAATGAAAAATCATTGGGATAACATGACAAAAGATTGAATTCTTTTTAAGAAGTTGATGAGAGGGGAGATAGGTTTAGGATGGTATGCCATGAAAAATACAATTATGGCAGATGATGATTGGTGGGAGCGAAAAATTAAGGTACATCTCTCACATTTTTCTATATGTCTTTCTTTTTTCTTTCATTGCTAAATTTCTTGGTTTGTTTAAAGTAGTTTTGAATTTTTTGTTATTAGGATGATCGATACAATAAGTTCGGAAAATAGATCTTTCACTTATATGGTATCGCTATGATGCGTTGTTTTACGATATTGTTGCTCAGAAAGAGCACGTCGTAAAACAAGAACAAATGTACGGCATTCGAGTAGATCTTGATGAAGAAGGAACAAATGATATTGGCGCCTATGACAAAGAACACTTTATCAGATCTTGTGATGAAGGGAATGATGAAAGTGATGATATACGAATGTGGATCCTATTATGTTTCAAGTCGTCACTTAAAAGATGAGGTTCAATTGATGAGATTGGCACTAGCACTCAAGTCAAAAAAAAAAAAAAAATTCAATGAGAGAGGATATACACTCTCTAGTGGAGTTTATGTCTAGCAAAACAAATGAAAAATCTTCGGTAGATGATCCCGTCATCGATAAGTGTATGAATGTGTTGGCAAATTTTTTTTAAGATATTCCTGTTTGGGAGTGGAAAGTACAACTATGTTTGCAACATGTTTCTTAAGAAGGATGTACGTCAAGCCTTAAGATGGAAAATGAAGCTCGGAAATCTTGGTTGGAGTATAACTATCGGTTACACCTTGAGAAAATGGGAGCGTTGCTATGGTTAAATGTTTTTATTGTTTAATGTTCGAACATTATGGTTGTGCGTGTAAACCCTACTTATTGCTTCTTGTTTAGACATTGCGGTTGTATCCCCAATCTTATGGTTGTACGTGTAAACTTTATGTATTGTTAATGTTGTGTTGACGTTGTGGTTGTATCCTTAGACCTTATGGTTGTTGTTGTTGTGTTGGCTTTAATGAATGTGGGAACTTTATGTATTGCTGTGGTTGTTTTTCTTTGATGGAATAGTAATTTGAGATGAGTGCATTGAAACAATGGAGTTTCTAAAAAATCTTGAAATTGGGTTCTTGGAAAAACTTTCATTCTTTACTAATTTGAGTCATTTCCATTTTCAGTTAAATGGAGAGTTGGGATATTAGCAATGTGGTATCTCCTCATTTAAGTGATTTGTTAGATGACGAAGATCAAGAACTAGAAGAGATTCGGAGAGAGCAAGATGAGAAGGATTCTTTATGTCATATAACGAGTAAATACATTTTGATGTATTCTAAAAATACCTATGCAAAGAACCTTGTTGTACATCATTGCGCTCTCGGAAATAAGTTTATTCAAGAGATATTACGAGGAAATGAGACTCGTTGTTATGAAAATTTCCGAATGAAGAAGGCGGTGTTCATTGATCTATTCAATGACCTAGTTAAATATGGGCTTAAACCCACTCGTGGAATGTCTATACATGAAATGTTAGGCATATTCTTGATGACTTGTGCACATGGAGTTGGAAATCGAATGATACAAGATATCTTTCAACATTTTCTTAAGAGACAATTCATAGTCACTTTCATAGTGTTTTAAAGGCCGTTTGTAAGCTTGCAAGAGATATCATTCAACCACATCCAAATTATAATGATGGTTGCGATGCTTACAAGCCATGTAAACAAAGATATCTCCCTTTCTTTAAAGTAAGTAACCCGTTTATGATAATTTATTATTCTGCATCGTATCTTTACTACCCTTATATAACAAAAGCTTTTATGATAGTTTCTTGCCCCTTAGAATTCATTACGAGAAAAAAATGGATCCCAAGTTTCTTATTTTACATTCACTTCTTGTAGGATTGTATTGGAGCAATTGATGGCACACATGTGAAAGCTAGATTACTGCAAGGTCATACCATATATTGGACGTAAAGGTTATCCGACTCAGAATATTCTCGCCGTTGTTGATTTTAATATGTGTTTTACATTTGTATGGGCTGGGTGGGAAGGAGCAGCTCACGATAGTCGTATATTTGCTGAGGCCCTTCGTAGACAAGAGCTCAACTTTCCACATCCACTCGGAAACAAATATTATCTAGTTGATGCAGGATATTCACACATGAATGGATACATGGCTCCATACAAAGGAAATAATGTAAGATATCACCTAGCTGAATTTCGCCGCGGTGCAACTCGACAATTGCGAGAGCCAAGAGGATGCATTGAGAAATTTAACTATTTACATTCTTCTTGTAGAAATGTAGTAGAGCGCACATTTGGCGTTTAGAAAGCAAGATGGTCTATTTTGAGAGACATGTCATACTATCACATTGACACGCAAAGGGACATCGTACTTGCTACTATGGCCATTCACAATTATATTAGAAAGAAATGCAATGTGGATGATGCATTCCAAACAGTAAGAATGAGAGCTATATTCCATCGATTGATTCTAATGATATTGGCACAACGTCAAGAGCTAACAATGTAGATGTCGAAGATGTAGGAGAACAAAATGATGTCTATTGGATGGGGTTTCGTGATATGATTGCTAGTGACATTTCTAATGCTTGACGCTTGTATTATATGAATATTTTCCACTTCTTGTATTTATAGTGGAGTGCTTTCGGTTGTATTAGCACTTTTATTTTGTGTCAAATTCTCCATCTTTGAAATATGAATTGTATTACCCTTTTTTAAGTCATGTTGATCCTAACTTATTAAAAAAATTATGCTCTTTATAGCAGTCCTAGGCAAAAAATGTCCATTTGCTTCTGATTTTTTCATAAATGCCAATAATAGATCATCATTATTAAATAAATCAAGAAGTTTTTGTTCTACTTGCACGTTCATCTAGTGCTTCAGTTATATAATTGTCCAAAACGTATCATTATCTTGTAAGTCTACTGAAATGTTCTGTTTGGAAGCCTTGTCTAAGATTGGTAATAAACCATTCTTGATTGCTGGATTTAGCCAACGATATAGTGCATGACGAAGCTTTCATTTTGATAATTTAGGAACCACTATTTTTCTTTGCAAAATCCACTCTTCACCGTTAACATAGGATATACCTGTTGGAGGAAGAAGAACGGTTTAATTAATATTCTCATAATTAATACACAACTCTTTCTTGAAACAACAAATCAATATAAATACATTTCCAATAATGAAATAAATCAAGAAGATATTACTCCCTCCATTCCAAAATAAGTGTCTCTTTTAGCTCATGCACCCCCCTTAAGTAACATGTATTTATAAAATTAACTTAAATAAACATTTTATAGTGGAAGTGATTTTAAAATATAAATTACTTTTGATTTGAATCAACTTTAGAGTTTAAAAATCTTTTAAATCAACTTATTTATGGTGTTAACACTTTAAGGGTATTTCGGTTATTTTGACAAAATAAGTGCTTAACAAAGACTTATTTACCAAACACATCAACAACTTATTTTCAAGAAGCACTTTTATCCAAACACTCAACTGCTATTTATAAAAATAACTTTCAAAGACTTAAAAGTTCTAAAAGCACTTTATACATAAAAGTCACTTTTTTTTAAGCCCATCCAAACGGGCTCTTGAATAGCCTTGATTGCACCCATTATTACCATTGCTTTTTATTTGATATTGATTCTTCTTTTTGACCGTTGTTGCTATCGTATTCTATTCTGGCAGTGAATTCTTTCACTTATAAATAATTGTAGGTCTTTGATGAATGAATAGATAAATACAAAAATTCTCCTACTATATTATAGTGTGTGCTGAGGTTTCATCATTAATTTTTGTTAGATTCTGGCTCATAGTTTTGTACTAGAAGAGTTTGTTGAATCCTGGGGAATACACTCATACCGGGTTAAATATCCTTAAGGACAGTGTCTTAATTGACATGTCTCAAACTATGAGATTGTTCAAGAATTCTCTACAATAATCGTGTTCGAGTATTTTTCGTAAAATTTCCAACAATAGCTAAGATTAGTTTTGCTTTAACAATTTTGGCTAGAGTGTGCAGTTTTATGCTACCTTGCATTTACTCGAGCTGCCTTTTCTTTTTGTAATGCAGTGGATGCCTCTAGTAAATATTTCTACCAAATCAATGAATGTAATATATGTGACTTTCATTTACACTATTATTTCCAAACCATGGTTAAGTGATTTATTATTTCAAGATAATTTTTAACTGTGAAGGTTAATTGTTTTTATTTGGTGTAAACACCGGATGCAGATAGGTATTTATCTTAGATTCTCTATTTCTTTTTGTCATTGTCTTTTAACAAACACTAAACTCAGACTGTGAAAGCCTATTATATATGCATAATTAATGCATGATCACTTGAGATAGGATTTAGTAATTTAACAAAATGATCAAGCAGTTGAAAAGATAATTCTTAGAAAAAAAACATTTGGTAAAATGAAAAGTGGAAGGAATGGGACATTAGAGAAACAGAATAGAAGTTCCTGGCGCAATCCGGATATGTCAAGCCCCAAAGCTGATACCAGACACCGAATTGGAAAGAAAGAAAAAAAAAAAAACAAAAAAAAGAAAGAGAGAAGAAGAAGAAGAAGAAAGAGATTAATAGTGGTATTAGGTGTAAGGAAAATAGGATTAATTACACTAAAAACCTTTGCCGTTTCATAGTGTGTTTGACATGACGGAAAATATTTCCAGATAATATATCATTTCTAGTTTTGACTTGTCAGAAAACATCTTTCAACAGAAACATTTACCAGAAAGGGGGAAAATAATGACAAATGAGCTCCCTCACTTTTGAACGGAAGTCACTCTCTTTACAACTACCTCAACTTTAAGCTTTATATCAGTTTGACCAACACTTAGACATTATAATTAATCTTTAATACTCGAACCACTGCTTGACTTTCTAATACTGTCAATCTATCTATATATAAGAAATCTTCTTCAACTGAATATCGGGAAGTTTTATTTTTTCTAAATGTGCAAGAGGCTGTCTCATATTTCAAACTCTTGATTGCTGGTTATCCTTTTCCTTTTCTGAGAACAAAACATGGAAAACAAAGGGCGTGTGCTAAATTTTGAATGTACAATTTAAGAATGCTCTAAAATGTTTAAATACAGAAGCAATGACAGTTCATTACAATGTAACAGACGATCACACAAATTACTCAGTGTACAGTCAAGAAATCAAAATATCAGAACCAGAAAGCAAAATTAGTACAAAAGAGGAAAATACATCAAAGGAAACTCCAACACGTGTATCTCTGTGTCTCCGGCGCATGAAATTCCTTCCTCTGTCTTTTCTAGTCGACTCCTGAATGAGGCAACAACAATTAAAGGCTCAAATTAGTTCAATAGAAAAGGATGCTAGAGGACAAGCAATCAAGCATAGTACTAAAGGCATTTTCGTAATTGAGAAATCTGAAAATTAATTGGCACACCTGAGATGCAGCAGAAGTAACTTAAACTTTGATCCTTCTACCAGAGGGATTCTATGAAACAACGCTCTAAATTTGACTTGAAGTTGTCGTCATCCCACTCTAATTGGCTCCACCATTTTGATGTTCCTCTTATTACTTTGATGTTTTCGGAGGTTTGAATAGAGAGAGGCAACTTCCTTATTTGATTAGGACCTTCTAAGATAAGTTCCTGAATGTGTTCCCACATACTCTGTGGCTCCCCCAAGGTTCCTAATTTTGGTGGTAATCTCAACTTTAACTTCCGAACTCTTGGAATTTCTAAGTTGACAAGTGTCGTCTGACTTGAGCCGCATTGCACAAACAACTCTACCAGCTGGTCACAACAGTTAATTGTGATTTCTTCCAAGTGCTTGGGTACAGAAAAAGCTCCCCCAACGTTAAAAAGACATGTTAGACTATCACAAGAGTTTATATCGAGTCGGCGTAATTTAGAAAATCTTAGACCGAGATGATGACAGAAATCAGAGACACTGTTTAGACGATCTACGTGGCTGAGTTTGAGATCTTCCAGATTTGGAAAAGGGTCAATCTGTCCACTTCCTTCTTCCGCTGGTTCGAAATCACAATAACAATCATAAATATAGAGTGATTTTAATCCATCAAGACTGTTGTAGGCAAACAACTTCCTGAGACCGCTGCATTCTACCAAGTACAAATCCGAGGCAAATTTCAACATGCCTGAGAGCTCTCCGTTACTGAAATTTTCACACTGGGAGACGCGTATCGTCTTTTCTGACTTTTTGGATTTTATTGGCATTTTATATCTCCCAACTTCAATACGAAAGTTTTTCAATCTAGTCATCCAGGTGTAGTCCCTATTGCCAATTGATGATCTATCCAATTTAATAAAAAGAGAAGTCAGATTGTGTAGCGATGATATCTCATCAAAAGAAGTTGGTCCAAGAAGAATCTCACTGACCCATGTGTGAAGGAAATTACTCTCAGTCTCCGTCATATTTAACATTTCAATGCTAGACAAATTGAGGAAAAATCCTCGTTTGATGCTCTTTAAAGAAGCTGCAGGCAGATTTAATAGCCTCAGATTTTTCAACTTGTCCATTCCTCGTGGAAGACGACACAACTCTGTATTATTACAATCAAGCACGTGTAAATTGCAAAGATCACCAAGAGGTTGTAACTGTTTCAGCGCCCTGCAACTTCCTAGTATAAGAGCATGCAGTTGATATAAGCTATTGATGGAAGAAGGCAGTGCTCTAATACCAGTGCCACTCAGATTCAGAACTCTTAAATTTGGAAATGCCAAAAAGAAATCACGGGGAATGTTCTCAAGGTGATTATCTTGCAAAAGTAATGTTGTTGTTTCTGGACATTCCATGAAGGAATCAGGTACTCGGTCAATTTTGTTGCTTATGAAAGATATTCTCTTCACAGAAGCCGACATTTTAATATGTGATATGTCAGTCAACCCATTTCCAGCTCGAATGAGAGAATTGTGTTCATTCCCTGAGGAATTGGCTATCCATCTAGCAACATCACGAACCACGTCATGCATCTTCACAGAATCCATCTCATCCATCTCATGGTCTTCTAGCAAGCAGGCACCTTTTAGACTCTCAATCGTTGTGATTCCCCTGTTGTAGGCTTCATCGTATGTGTCATGTTCACCAAGGAACCCCTCTGCCCACCAAGAATGTATGATATCATCTTGTGGAATAGCCGCTGGATATAAGGAGCAATACAAGAAACAACTTTGAATGTCACCTCTCCTCTTCTTCACATGTTTGCTTCTTTGCTCTGAGGATGATTCAATATCCTGAGATACTAAATAATTAAAACTCAACTTGATGACCTGGTAAACCTTATTTTCTACATCTTTATGGGGTTCGGATATGCTAAGTGATTTCAAAGCATCTTTCCAAAGCTCGACCTTCATCTTTCCCCTCATAGATTGTCCAATAGTAGTGATTGCTAAAGGTAAACCATCACACTCTCTTGCAAGTTTCTTTGCTAATGGACGAATATGCTCCAGATTGGCATTATCACCGGCATGTTTGACAAAAAGTTGCCAAGATTCATCCTCATCCAATGTGTCAATCTTCAGTTGGATGTTTGATTTCATTTGCGTACAAACATTCAAAAAACGGGAAGTTAATATTACCTTGCTTCTTCCGGCATCTTCAGGTTGGGGCACACCTACATCAACCAAATTTATATCTTCCCAAACATCATCCAATATAAGAAGGAAACTCTTTTCTTGCTTGAGCCTTTGATAGATTTTTCCGGCTATGCTTTCTACACTTCCCTTGTCATCTACCTCTAGGTTTAATCGCTTGGCAATTTGTGCTTGAACATCTCCTCTTATTTCTGTTGGCTGTTTGGCCACTTGTGCTTGAACATCTCTTATGTATGTTGGCGGTTTGGGAATTGTAACCCATATCACAACACCAAAAAACAGTTTGGAGCTTGGCGCAGTATTTCGGAGCTCATTATTTAGATTCTTCACCAAAATCGTTTTGCCGACTCCTGCTGCACCCCACACACCAATGATGCATATCTGAAAGGATTCAGATACCCCAACAACAATTACCCACAAGTGAAAAATGCAACAATGGTCATAAAAAATTCAGAAAATTAGAGAAAGAAGGACGTAGGAGGCTTTGATCATTCAGTCATAATCTCTTGATCTCAATTTTCTCAACTTAATCTCCTTAAGAAAAGAGGTAATAGCACCCATCCATATCTAAAATAGTATAAAATCTATTTTGACTGAAAACATTTTGACTACTAAACCTTACTAGACTGAGTTAAAAGAGTTAATTACTTAAATGATCATCCAAGTTATGAAAATAACGCATTAAGGTCACTTTTGAACTCTTGATAACAATAAAATTAGGGGGTTCAAATGAGCGGGTTGGGCTGAAATTGGCACAATCAAAATGGGTTGGGCTAACATTAGCCAAAAGTTATTTGGATTGAAATGGGCTCGGCTGAAATGGGCTAAAAATCGGTTGAGTCATGACCTGCGCAACATGACCCAATTTTTTTGAAGGGTCTATTTTCTAGAAATACATTTTTAGAAAAATATTTTCGCAGATTTTTCGTGGAAAATATTTTTGAGGAAAACATTTGGAAAATATTTTCAAGAAAAATTTTTTTTGTGAAAAATATTTTCCTTCATATCAAACACATCACAAACTTATAAGCATGATACAAGAAAAGTGAATACATAAAAAAATTTAAAAAAAAAGGAGTAAATTTCAAGCAATAAGCCTAAATTTAAGTGAATCTTAAAAATGGGCTAGTATTGAGCTAAGTTGGAGGATCACTTTAGAATGGGCTATATTGGGTTGGGCTAAAATCAGCTCAATAAGAAACTACCTTCAGCCCAACCCATAAAATTTTGAGCGGTTTGGGGGGGCCATTATCTTTTGGATCATATGTGACCCCCCTGAATAAAATCATCCAACTTAACCCAACTTCCCAGCAAAGTCATTTTAGCGGAAAATCAACTTTCAGTGCCAAAAAGATGACGCGGCATGCCACGTCACTAAACTTTTCGAATTTCTCAAATGGACTTCCAATTTATGAAGTCGTCAGTATCCCCTGATTACCAATGGATTTTCGTCAAGAATCTGTGAATTTCCAGTCATGCCTTGTACTTGGTTAATTTTTTTTGAATGAGAAATATTATTGAGTGTATGTTTTATCAGCTAAAATGGGAGAACATTTTACATGGTAAGAATTAGAAATATTATTTGGTGAAAGAAAAAATGTATAGAGTAAATATTAATGACTTGGCAAAGAGTTTATTTAACAAACAAAGGAATACTTAACGAAAATCCATAAGTTGGATGACCACTTGAGAAATTCAAAAGTTTAGTGGTGACGTGGCATGCCAAAGTTGATTTTCTGGCTGAAATGACTTCCTGGGAAGGTTGTGTTAAGTTTGATTATTTTCTTTGTTACAAGAAATTCAAAAGTGACTTACGTTACTTCCATAACTTGGATGAACATTTAAGTAACTACATGAATTAATGGAATTAGCAACTACCAAATTCCAAACAATTTAGGATTACTAATGTTGATTTAATTCCAAAAATACCTTATCATCTTCTAATAGTTGTAGGATTTTGTTGAGATTTTTTGTTGCTGCTGACTGGCCTTCTAGTGATGGTCCCGGGATGAACTCAACTCTTCTCATCTGGTAATTTTCTACCACCAAATTGGATCCAAAGCTTTCTCTCTTGTTTATAAGGGTGCAAATTTGATCTTGGATGTTCTGTACTTTAGTGGAGACTTCACTGAGAAGGCTGCATTTTGGACAACACTCAGCCGCAATGCGGTCTTGCATAGATACCCAATCATTCTCCAGTGTGTGGACATCTTCGATCCACTTGAGAACATCCGGTTTTGGTTTATAGCCTTCTTCTTTAGCTCCTTCCACCTCTCCTTTGATATCATCTCTATACTTTGTTAGCTTATCCATTTTCTTCCTTAGATTTTCAATATTTGATGAAAAATGGACAGCATCTTCAATCTTAGGATAGATGCATCTACACGTGCACTTACCCACCTCAACAACAAAGCCACTTGCAACATTAAAGAGTATTTCCATTGAACAATTCTTGAGGTAACGAAAAAAAAAAGTGTTTCTGATCAGAATGCTAATGATGCTCTCAAAGATGATCAATGAAGCTAAACTGACTGTTTCTTCTTTGTTTAAGGCACAACTCCAGTAAAATCTTTAATTTTTTATAGTTGTTGAGGAGCCTCTTTAGTCTTGCACATATGGGAGAAGAATGATTCCTTTATTTTAATAAGTACTATGGAGGGATAAGTTATTGTTGTCCCGGAACTATGGCCAAAGTTGCTATAACATAACTTACCTTTTTAGGAGTCCTATTACCTCCTGAACTTTTTTAAAATGGAATAATTACCACCATAAGCACTGACGTGGCAAGGAGAATGTATTTCACTCTTTTTGGGAGAGTGAGAAGCATAAAATCTGACACGTGTCATTTTTAATGGGTATTTCACATTTAGTTACACCTAATTAATTATCATTAAAGCTTAAAGTTTTTTTTCTAAACTGATTTTTTTTTAAATGTGGAAAACTGATTTTTTTTTTTCTATATATGAAAAAAATAGTTTTCCAAATTAGTTTAAAAAACGGGTTTTCCACATTTTAAAAAAATAATTACTTTTTTCAAATTTTTATAAAAATTCAGTTTTTTCACATTTTGACAAGAAAAAAAAATACTTTTACAGATTTTTTTTTAAAATTATACAGATTTTATTTAAAAAATAAAAGTGTCCTAAAAAAAATGAAATCATGAAACCTAGATTTTTTAAGAATTTTTTTTGAAAAAAAAATCCAGTTTTTCATATTTCTTAAAAAATCCATTTTTCCATATTTTAAAAAAATCCATGTTTTCGAATTTCAGATTTTTTTTAAATATCCAATTTTCAGTTTTTTAAGGAAAATTCAGTTTTCCAATTTTTTTAAAAATTGCCACATAAGCGAAAAGAATTTAAAAAAATAAAAAAAAATAAATATATATGCAAAGAAAGTGTATGCCACTCTCCCATGTTAGAATAGATATCCAATTTTGAAAAAGAATTATTCCGATTTAAAAAAGTTAGTGAGAAATAATAAGACTCTACAAAAGTAAGCGTGTGTAAAGAATTCTTTTGCTAAATTTTTAGGAAGGTAATAATGTTTTATGACTTTTATCCCTCCTTTGGACAATTGTTTTTTCCTGCTATTTTAACCAGCTGGCGTGAACATCATGAGTCAGTTTGGGTATTTAACAAAAAAGAAAAAGTAAAAAAGGAAGGTGAATATAATATAAGAAAAGAAAAGGCAAAGACAAATACTGAATTGACAAAGCAAACATAAAGGAAGGAAAAGAAGAAAAGGAATGTCACTAGCAAGAGATAAGATTGGATAAATGCTATGATGAGCACTACTTTTGTTTAGTTTCCACATCACTTTTTCTTAGCTTCCACAACAGAAGAAAGCATGTCCCTTGAACAGTTATCAAACAATGTAAAGAAGGCGACGAAGACAATTATTGGAGTAACTCACAATGTAATTCCAAAGAAAACGACTATAACACTGGGAGCAGTGTGGTAACAGGGCCCCAAGTAAGTTTTTATTTGGGATCTAGACCCCAAATTTTAATTATTAGGTATTTGGACCCTTTTTAGGATTGTTACTAATTAAGTAGAGACAAGTTATTTGGGTGTTAAAATAAGCCCCCAAGTTTAAAAAAAAAAAAATTTCGTCCAAGAATTTAAAAAATAAAAATAATAAAATAAAAACTATTTCATTCTTTCAAATCAGTGCCCAAGTTTTAAAAATACCCTTTTGATCCTAAGTAAGAAATAATAAAATAAATCAAAATGAAAATCTAAAAATGTATTTTGTACCTTATAAAAAATAATATAAAATTATATTCCTCTCTGTCAATTCATTTCCACGTTTTTTTCCTCTAGCATCTGAAATTACTCCATTGACAGCCATTGTTGGAGTTTGAACTTCAAGGTTGAAAAAATGAGTTTTCGAAAGAGTAATTCATTCAAGTGGGTGTTATTGGATTTTGTTGGGGATATTTTGATGAATTTAAACGTCAAATTTTAGAGAGTTTAGAGAGGATTTAAGGTTGTTTTGGATTAAATTTCAGATTTGAGCTTGAGGATAGCCATTATTGAAGCTTGAGCTTCAAACTTGAAAATTGGGTTTTATGAAGGAGTGATTTATTTCAAGTGGGTGTTAGCGGATTTTGTTGGGGATCTTTTGAGGAGTCTAAATCTCAAATTTAAGGGAGTTTTGAGAAGATTTAAGATGGTTTTGCGTACAATATCATATTTGAGCTTGAGGTTGAAGATGAACATTTCAGATTTATAACTATTCTAATGGACGAGTCAACGTTTATAAATAGACCAACAACAGAAATTCATTCACTGCTGATTATGACTTCATGAATGTCTTGTACCGCTTAGTCTGCCTCATGTCTTTACCACAAAGAGGTCATTACCCATCAAATCCTAGCAATACATTTTGGCCGTCTCATGAATTAGAGATTGGCAGTAGTTGAAATTAGTTAATGAGGTACTTTGGGACAGGAAAAATGGGTAGTCAAAAGAGCTATGTTATCACGCTTGCATACTCTTCTAATACGCCAGTTACCAGTTATCAGAATATACAACCTACACTTGCTTTTGTAACCAAAAAAGTTTTTTTTTTTTTTTTTTAATAAGAAGTGAACTAATTTTAGCTTATAAAACTTATATTTGTAACTAAACAATATGTTATCACCATGAAATTAGTGAAACAATACTATAATAATCTAAAATAATGATAATTAATGAGCAATGTTAATAATGTGTTGAGGAAAAAGTTATGATGATCATAGCTATATGTAACAACTTGAAATTGGTGAAATAATTATATGTGAACATAATATATTTTTTTAGCCATATTGCAAATGGTTATTATACTACATGTGATCTATATTAAAATTGATGACATAATTACATGTGATCAATGAAATGTTCTTGTCTTTATAGTAATAGGTGAAATAATTATGTGACCAACTTGTAATGTTTAGATTAAGAGCCCGTCGTGGATTGCTTATTAGGACAAGTTGAAAATTTTATAAGTTCGTTTTTTTTTTTTGAAAATAATATTTCTACTTACTAAATTTTTAAAGTATTTTGTCTTAAAATAAGTTTCAAAAAAATAATTTGGCTACTTGGAAATTATCTAAAAGCAGCATAAATAAAACGACTTATTATAAGCTGTAAAAATAAGTTGGCTACCCTAACTTTTTTTTTTTTTTACTTATATGTCGTTTTCGGTTATAAGTAGCCCAACTTATTTATTTTTTTGGCTTATAAATGTTCGTTTCGCTTATAATTTCTTTTTTACATCCAAATAGGCTCTAATAGCGAACGACTTATACAATTTCATCTTTTGTAACCAAAAAAAGATTTTTTTTTTTAATAAGAAGTGAACTAATTTTAGATTATAAAACTTATATGTGTAACTAAACAATATATTATCACCATGAAATTAGTGAAACAACACTATAATAATCCAAAATAATGATAATTAATGAGTAATGTTAGTAATGTGTTGAAGAAGAAAAATAGAAACAAATAAATATACATGTGGCAAGGAGAGTGTACCTCACTCTCTCCATAAAACAGATATCCAAGCGGGGGTGCCAGTAACTATTCCGTTTAAAAAAAAAAAAAATGTGTAATAAGACACACGAAAAAGTTAAGATGTGTCGAATAAGCTGCGCTTAAAGTCATGAGGAATAATATCTTATCCCTACTTTGGACAATTGTTTTTTCCTACTATATTAACCAGCTGGCGTGAACATCGTGAGTCAGTTTGGGTATTTAACAAAAAAGAAAAAGAAAAAAAGGAAGGTGAATATAATATAAGAAAAGAGAAGGCAAACACAAATACTGAATTGACAAAGCAAGCATAAAGGAAGGAAAAGAAGAAAAGGAATGTCACTAGCAAGAGATAAGATTAGATAAATGCTATGATGAGCACTACTTTGCTTAGTTTCCACATCACTTTTTCTTAGTTTCCACAACAGAAGAAAGCATGTCCCTTGAACAGTTATCAAACAATGTAAAGAAGGCGACGAAGACAATTATTGGAGTAACTCACAATGTAATTCCAAAGAAAACGACTGGGTAATACTGCAGGGGAGCCCAAAGTTGAAGCTTATGGATTCGGCCAAACTCAGTAACTTTGATCCAAATTTCGTATTTGTCATAATAAATTAAACGAATATGTATAAATTATTAATTATAACTCAAATTTAAAAGAATTAGAATTTTGGACCCATAAGCTTCAACCCTGACTCCGCCTTCATGCAACAATAGGGGTGGAGCTGGAATAGATTTTAGTTCAAGACCTATATTTAATTTAATAAACTCATTGAATATATACAAATTATTTATTTATAACTCAATAATTTTAAAAAATTAAAATTCAGAACCTATAAGCTTCACCTTTATGCAACATGATTGATAATAATTGAACCCATCCACTGCAGAATGCCAATATCCACAAAAAAATCTCAATGAGTCCCCACGCAGAAAGGCACCACTAAGATGCCTTTTCACCGATGAATGTCTTTCAATGTCTAACAGAGATTCTCTATTTCCCAAAAACCATCTATTAAATATAATAAATCGTAAAAACTTGTAAATTAAATCAGACATATAGGGTTCAGAATGATTCAAGACCGTGTTTATTGTTATACCCAAATTAGATTCACAAAAGTGCCAAGTAAGATATTTTTTTGTAAAGAATCATATTAGAAAAGAAAAAATAGCAATATTCATCACCTGTCCATATTTAGAAGTTTCAATCTTTCATGAAAGAAGAGCAACAGCTCCAGCAGCCATGAACTCCACTAGCTTTGCTCACAGTCACAGTATTATGCATTAATGATTAACCCAGCTGTATTCAATCTTTTCAAAAGACATGCTAACAGGGAAAAAAGAGCAATTGGGGACACATGTACAACAACAAAAGAAAAAGAGAAAAGAATCTTACTTTCAAAGATGGTGCTTGTTGTTGAAAAAATAACCAAACAATTATTGCTAATTGCTTTAATTTTAGCTAGTGAATAACCGAATTAGTTGCTTTAATTTGAACGATGGTGGTGATTTAAAGGAAAAAATAATCGATAAATATGCGCTTTAATGATGTATGATAATTTACGTAGAAATTTAACTAATCAATAATGGTATACGTTTAATACATGTGATTGTGATAATTCATGTAAGAAAAGAAAACAACTGATAATTAGGTTTGTGGAACTTAGGAAAAAGTTGGTTCAAGTGTGTTTTTGACCATTATTTCTTTAATATTAGCAATAGTATACTTCAAAGAACAATTTGGGAGAAAACAATGCACGAAATACAACTTGATAGAGATGCTGAAGTTAAAGCACAGGCTAACATAGAGAAAGAAAGAGTAGAGTAATACAAGAAAAATAGTGCCTCCATTCCATGCTTGTAAGGTCTTAGGTAAAAAAAAGACAATGCGTACAGACAAGCCTTTACATATGTGTTCTAAGTACGACGCTCGGACCATAAGGGTCTATAGTACATAGTTTTAGGATAGTACATAGTTTTAGGGTGGTAACTATAGAAAAAATATATATATAGATGTGGCAAGGAGAGTGTATGTCACTAATCTCTCATAAGAGAGTAGATATCCAGTTTTAGGGTGGTAATTATTTCGTTTTAAAAAAGAGGTAATAAAATTCCTAAAAAAATAAGATGTGTCAAAGAATCGCGCCCAAGTTCAAAAAGGTAATAATGTCTTATCCCTACTTTGGACAATTGTTTTTTCCTACTATATTAACCAGCTGGTGTGAACATTATGAGTCAGTTTGGATATTTAACAAAAAAGAAAAAGTCAAAAAGGAAGGTGAATAGAATATTTCTATTTCTTTTTCTATCAGATAGAAGAGCCATGCCCTGGACGATCAAAGGCATTTTGGCAAATCTAACTTAATATAAAGGCAAATCAGTAATTGTAATCAATGGTCAAAATGAACTCTAAAACAATCTGTATTTCTTTCTTAACAGTTACAAAAAGCACCTTGGTCCACGTGTCAGGGTTAGTGGAGTATTGCACTGCGTGTAAACTCATTTCTGCTCTTTTCGTATAGGATCAAGTTTTGTGCCATTCGTTTAAGCAAATAATTTCATAAATATTAAGGTAAGCACTTTAGTTTTGTTTTCTAATTAATTTTTACGTGCACATTGGGTCGTACAAAATTTGTTAAACCTCAAGATATTTAATTCTTTTTTACATAACTATTTGATATATAGTACTTCAAATTAAATTCAAATGATGAGATTTGTTTTTTTTTTCCCCTTATTTAGTGTCAGGTGTTTTTTCCACGATGAATGTTCAACAATCAATAAATATTCTTAAACATTACAATTAGAAGGAACATGTAAGATATATCTCTTAATGTCCTTAAAATATACGTAACTTTATTTACGTTTACTTAAACACAAAAGAAGATTGCATATTTTCAACTCGATTTTTTTTTATTGAAAGGTATATGTGTAACTTATCACATTTTTTATATTACAAATGCTAATACTTGTTCGTGTCTTTTTGTCTCTTTGTGAGGGCACTACTATACATTGTCTCATTAGGTTTGTAAGTCTAGGACGGATTTAATTAACAGGAAAAAGTTTTAATTTCGTCCAATAGGAATATAATTGTAATAATTAATAATTAAAATTTAATTTATACCTGAGCACAAGATAGATATAAGCGTCAATTGTCACCTAAAAAAGAAGATGTATGTATGTATGTATGTTAGTTTTAAGGGCAAAAGCGAACCAAAATGGTGAGCGGTTGGGTGTTTCTAACAAAATAGGTGGATGAAGGATATGTTTAGACCAGTGTTTTAAAAGGCGCGGGCGTAAGGCGAAGCGTTTTTCATATGTCTCGCCCAAGCGTAAGCCTCGAGGCACGGGGCGTAAGCCCGACGGGTATTTAATTTTTAATATTTTCTAAATTAATAAAATAAAAATATAAGTAAAAATATATTAAAGTTATATAAATCAAAAAGAATTAGCATAAAAATGTATATATTTATTATTAACATGCTAACATATGCACGAATTATTAAAAATATCTTGAAAAACTAAATGTAAAGATGTTTTACACAATAACATGACTATGAAACATAATTAGAGTTGACAAAATGATACTCTGTCCTAATAATTCAAATATAAAATTGACAATAATATAAAGTTATTATTTTAAAACCTAAAACTAGATACAAATTAATACTCATTATAATACAAATAGCTAGAGAGAGCCTTCAAAACATTATCTAAACTAGAGGATATCAAAAGAAATTTAAAAGTAAAACTATCTTGAAAAAGATAAATTGAAGAACGCTACAAAAATCTTGAAGAAAATAAAGCATAAAGAAGGAAAATGCAAACATGGAAGATAGTAAGAATTGGAGGACAAAACTCTTTGCTTTGACTTTTACTTTGCATACAATGGTGTAAAGTGTATATGTTACTCTGTAAATAATAATGAGAAAAGCTAATGAAATTAGGATAAACTATTAGAAAAAACTTTTGACTTTTTGAGATATTTAGTTTGAGAATTTACTATGAGTGAATTACTGGATATTTAACTTTTTTTAAAAAAATAATAAGTAATTTTGGCTCAAATTTGTAAAAGTTCCCGGGGCTTACGCCCCAAATGAACACCCCAAATGTTGGGGCTTACGCCCCAAGATACTTACGCCCCGCCTATACGCTTCGGTGCATTTTTGATATGCCTCGCCTTTCGGCTCTACGCGTAAAACGCCTTTTAAAACACTGATTTAGAACTTTTAAAATAGTCAAGATACATTTTTGGCCCTTTTCCGAAAAAAGAATATGTGAAAGTATGTGTTTATTGCAACTCTAACCACAAATAAACCTATCATCTTGATGCAATTTTGCATGAAAGGTTAACAAAATCTTTCTTATATAAACCGACTATAAATATGAATCTCTGATTTGAATTACTTTCAATAATTTTCTATACTCCTTTTTTTTTTTCCCCTAACTTGTTAATAAAATATACAAAAATCATTTCCAAACATGTAATCTTTAACAAATACTATATAATGTCGGACATAGCAAGATATCACGTGTAAATTTAAAAGAAGATGAAATTATTTTTCGTTCATAGTCAAAATTAAAGTTTAACAAAAAATATTAAAACTTTTAATATAAATTAACTTCTGAATACCAAACAAAATTAAAAGTAAATGTTGGGCCGTGCGAGCACGGACCTTACGTATCTAGTTTACTACTATATATAAGGGACAATCAAGGGACTTTTGTAGTCCTCACAAAAGTTTCCAAATTAATGCAAACTTTTCAATTAATTACTTTTAGGTCTTTTTTTATTTTATAAGCTAATTTTTTTCAAGAATGTAATTTTAGCCTAATAAAAAAGTTATGGACAATTTAATACGTCAGCTTTGAAATCTGTGATTTATTATAAATACAAAAGTAATTTTTTTTAAATGATGCCATATAGTGTTGAAAATGAAGACAATGTCATCCATTGAGATCGGGTTATCTTTAAAATCTCTTGTTTGGTTAACTAAATTTAATTTTTTTTTGAGTATAGAGAATACATGAAGAATTAAATTTTATTGAATCTTGAGGTTCAATTTAATAAATATAGGTTATTTCTTGAATTTCGTCTGGAACTAAGGTGAAAAATCACATTTAACTAGCATAAACCCTTGACGTAAGATAATGAATGAAAATTTAATATGTCAAAACAAATCAATTTTTATCTATAAATAAAATCACACGCTCACAAATTCACAAAAAGACAAAAATATTTTTTGATTTATGAGCTTTGCAAGTTGTAATTATCATACTTTATCATAATCAATGTTAGTATAGGATATCGAGTCATTGTGTCCCTTTGAGATTTGCTAATTTTTCTACTTAACTTTCATCCTCATAAATAAATTTTTCATTAAAAATCATCTAATTGTGTGACGAAGAAACTTTAATAATTATAAAACTTATCAATAAAATATCATTAACCTGCAAATACATTTAAATAGATTATGCGGTAGAAAATGTGTCACATTATACGTATTTAATAAGAATTTCTATTTTTATATTTTGAGTTTAGACCCGGGCTTAGCACGAGCCTTCCGTAACTAGTCTAGTAAGAAAACTGAAGGCAAAGACAAACACTGAATTGACAAAGCAAAACCTAAAGGAAGGAAAAGAAGAAAAGGAATGCCACTAGCAAAGAGATAAGATTAGATAAATGATATGATAAGCTCTACTTTTGCTTATTTTCCACATCACTTTTTCTTAGTTTCCCCAACAGAAGAAAGCATGTCCCTTGTACAGTTATCAAACAATGTAAAGAAGGCGACAAAGACAATTATTGGAGTAACTCGCAACGTAATTCCAAAGGAGACGACTATGTAACACTGCAGGCATTACAAAAAAATATAGAAATGACAAATTCACTAAAAACAAATTCACTTTTTTAATTTTTGAAGTTGGAGTTGGAGTTGGAGTTGTGTTTGGTCATAATTTTTGAAATTATAGTTTTTGGTGAAATGTAGTTGTAAAAAATGAAATTTTTTTTTGAAAACAGGTTTTTTGAGTTTTTGGTGTTCTTAATACAAGTCATTTAAAATATTTATGGCCAAACGCCCAAAAGTGAAAAAAAAATTAAAAAAAAATCGAAAAAAAGTGAATAATTTTTATGGCCAATCGGCACCTTAATTTAATAAACTCATTGAATATATATATATATATATATATATATATATATATATATATATATATATATATATATAAGCTTATTTATTTAGAACTCAATAACTGTACAAAATTAAAATTTTGAGCCCATAAACTTCACCTTTATGCAACATGATTGACAATAATTGAACACATCCACTGCAGAATGCCAATAACAGAGATTCTCTATTTCGCAAAAACCATCTATTCAATACAATAAATCGTAAAACAATTGTAGATTAAATTAGACATATAGGGTTCAGAATGATTCAAGACCGTGTTTATTGTTATACCCAAATTAGATTCACAAAAGCGCCAAGTAAGATATATTTTTTTTAAAGAATGATATTAGAGAAGAAAAAAATAGCAAAATTCATCACCTGTCCATATTTAGAAGTTTCAATCTTCCATGAAAGAAGAGCAACAGCTCCAGCGGCCATGAACTTCACTAGCTTTGCTCACAGTCACAGTGTTATGCATTAATGATTAACCCAACTGTGTTCAATCTTTTCAGAAGACATGTTAACATGGAAAAAAGATCAATCAACAGGGGACACATGTACAACAACAAAAGAAAAAGAGAAAAGAATCTTACTTTAAAAGATGGTGCTAGTTGTTGAAAAAATAACCAAACAATTATTGCTAATTGCTTTAATTTTAGCTAATGAATAAGCGAATTAGTTGCTTTAATTTGAACGAGGGTGATGGTTTAGGTAGGAAAGGAACAATTGATGGTTGAGTTGTGTTTTAATGCGTAGATAGTAATAGTTTAGGTAGGAAAAAGAAATAACTGATTGTTGAGGTGTGTTTTAATACATAGATTGTGATAGTTCAGTTAAGAATAGAAAACAACTGATAGTTGAGTTTGTGGAACTTGCGAAAAAGTGATGGCTCTGATGGAAATCAGGCATAAACAGCGGAAGCAAATAACAAGGATCGAACTTACATGTAATATAGGCACAACACATAATCAAGATATTAATCAAACATAAAATCGATACTTATCTCTTGAAGCGTGAATCAACCTCAAATCTAGCCTTGAAGACGAAGAAAAAACCATCCACACGTTCATCCCTTGTTCCACCACGGTCAGTTTCTACCGCAGAACCCGAGAATCTAACTTGCGAAATTCGTGTGGGCGAATTTCTATGGAAAAGTGTAAAGCTTGTAAAACCCTTGACCTCCTTATGGAATAAGATCCCTATTTTATAACTACAGGTTTTAGGGTTTTCATCCTTTTCCAAAACTTGCTGGGTCTTTATTTTCTACCAAGAAATAATATTCCATTTAATTCTTTATTATTCGGGCACAGCAGGGACCACAAAATTTAATTAATGAGGCTTCCTATTATGGAGTTAATTCGAAATATCTGAATTAATCCTACCATAATAAATTACGAATTATTCCACAAAAAAACCGTAACTGCACTCCTCAATTCAATTTCGAAATCTTTCATTAAATCTTATTTAACTCCCCATGTTAAGATTACAAATACCAATCAATTAAATTAAATTACTGACAATTTAATTCATTAACTAATTGAATCCTTTATATTTCCGCTTAGCTTATATCATGTGACGGATACAAAATTCACCTGCAGGGTTTTCACATGAGACTTATAAGTATTCACAAAGAGGTATCATCAATCTCAAAGTCGAGACATGGATTCTATCAACTAATTATTATTTCACAAATGTATTTTTTCATTATCCGATTTACCAGGAATACATAGACCCGCAATTGAGTCGTACCTTTTAATATATCAAAATAATGAACAAATCACATTGATCATAATAATTATATCAAGATTAAAAGTATAAGTACATTTAATGAACTAGAGAATTTGTTTTATATATTCAGTACAAAAACACTTATCTCTACTTGGTCCGTTCAATACATACAAAATGTCTTAAGAAGAAGACGGAACTATACCGTTCCCCTAATGAAAATACATTATATTAATCTTGTGGTACAATCATAATACGAAACTTTTGTCCCAATTTATCTTAGATTGTGAACATAAACTTTATACTTATAAGAACCGATGATTTAATCTTCCGTGTATAAGCTAAACTCTATATACTAAATCATCTACTATATAAGTAAAGGACACATACTAGTACATGATCTATTTAACTCTTTATTAAAAATTGAATAAATAATTATTCTATAATAAATACTATATCCAAACATATGGTTAATAGTATATATCTCAACAATCTCCCACTTAGACTTTTAACCATGACAATTGTTAGAATATACCATATCTAAATGCATGGTTAAAGGTATATACCCCAACAATCTCCCACTTAGACTTTTGACCATGCATTTATAAAAGTGTATCATGATGCAACTTCGTCTAGTAGTGCTTCGTCGTAACTGATCGGTTCTGTACTAAGATTTTCAGGGGTCCTATCATGAAACTCTCCCAAAAGTGTATTTCTTTTTAGGATCCTATCATGAAACTATCCCAAGAGTATACACCGAATCGATCTTGATTATTATTCTCCCACTATGACTAAGTACTACTACTACTACTTTTATAGTCATACTAACATATTCCTGAGTCTTAATATTATCTTCATTGCCTTTCGGTATTGAAATATTAACAACTTCATATAGTGTTATTTGTTCAACATCACTCCCACTACTTAAAAGTAATGAATTTTCTACGCCTATTAACGTTCCTCCCACTTCTTAAATGCAATGGAACGTCAATACTAACTTGTCAGTTAGATGTTCTTGAACTTCTGAATTTTTTAGATGACTCATTTGCTCTTTCTTTGCTCAGTTCCTATAAAACTAGTTTACTTCTAGAAATTTGGTTTATTAAATAGTCCTTTTCTAAAAATCTAGCAATTGTAATAACAATTACCTTATTTTCTTTTAGGACAGTAAATAAATCTCTTTTCGTTCCCTTTGAATATCTAAACATGCGTACATCCGTTCTTGATTTCCACTTATCTTGTTTTCCTTTGAACACATGTGCTAGACAACCTCGTATCCGAACATGTTGGATTTGGCTTACATCCAATCCGTTTGTTCTATGGTATCAAAGGTACTAACTTAGAGGGAATTAAATTAAGAATGTAACTCGCAGATCTAAGACATATCCCAAAACGAAAAATCAAATATAAATAAGTCAATCATTAATCTTACCACCTTCAAAAGAGTCATATTTCTTTTCTCTTCCACACCAATCTATTGTAGAATACTTGATGTAGACAATTGAAAATGCAATCCCTTTATCTAATAAGTACCTAATGAAGTCTACAAAGAGGTAATTGCTACACTACGATCAAATCGCGGTGACTTAATATATTTTTCCCCGACGCTTTTTCATTTTCGCCTTAAATACCTTGAAATTTTCAAAGAATTTAACCTACAGAGCATCAAATAGATATATTCATATCATGAGTAATCTTCTATGAATGTCATAGAATACTCAAAATCACCTCTTGCCTTGAAGTTCATTATACCATACAAATCAGAATGGATTGGCTTAACTTATCATTAACTTTATTTCCTTTTAAGAGAAAAGGTCTCTTAGTCATTTTTCCTTCTAAATAGAACTCACAAGTTGGTAGTGCCAATATTTTCAATGAACCTCAAAAGTTCATCATTTGACCAACTTCGAAATTCTATTCAGATTAAAATGACCTACACACAAGTGTCACAAATAAGTTCATTCAATTCACGAAAAAAAAAAATCTCCGATGGGACAGATTAACATTATTCAGTTCATAAGAGTTATTGATTTAAAGTGTCACACATCAATGTACCACAAGAGATATAATGTTTATCAAACTCAATGACACAAGAGTTACAAGAAAAATAAACTAACTATCCATCTCTTGTTTGTTTAGAAACTGAAAATAAATTCTTTCTAACAGAAGTTACATATAATGCATCCTTTAAATTAATGTCTTATTTCTATATCAGAAGAAATTCCTGACTAGTAGTAAGTGGGCTGGATAAAGTCTATTGAGAATTTGAGATATAATCATTAAATAGATCATTAGTTATGCTGAATGAATAATAAAATTCAAACCACACATCACACATATAACCATGCTTACCGAACGATTAGATTCGATAGGAAACTTAACAATTCATGCAAAATATAAAAGTCATGCCGTATATATCACCCCATAAAGAAACGAAATCAACTCAAATGGAAAGTAAACTGCTAATTTATATTAGGTAAATATCCCATTTAATTATTCCTAGTTCTATTGAACCAACGTGTAACTCAGTTGGAGAGTCAAGACAAACTATCAATTAACTAGGGACTAGAACACAGTAATCAACCATAATGAATCTATTCGATGAGGAGGAAGACCTATGTCAACGCATAAACTCATTATATCACTGCTATATATGATGGAGACCATAGTGAATGAACCCTAACACCATTATTTGTTACAATAAAAATAAAAATTAGTTAACAATTTTTTTTCAGAAAACAGAAAAACACCCAAAGACCCATCTAAACGACCCCAAATGGCCAAAAAAATCCCCTCTATCACAAAAGATAACTGTGAGTATTGCTCAGTGGGTCGTTTTCAATGAACCTACCAAATTTCTAGTCAATCGGAGTTCGTCAAAAATCAGAATTTCGAAACGATGACCAATTCGGATTTTTTTCTTTTCTTTTCGCCAAAATAGATTTAAGAACGCATACATTTGTTCAGTAGTTCTTATCACATATCATCATTAGCATTCTAATACATATGAATCAAGAACAACGAACAAATTTTAAAATATGTTTACATAATCTTCATGTTGCTTTCTCGAAATTAGCATGTATAAAAATCATTGAATATAAAATTCAAAACACACCACATAGATATCCAAGCATCTTGAACAACAAATTTCAATATATAAGAACAATTCATGCAACATATACATGTGATGCAAGATATTCACTTCATAAATTTAAAACCAGAGCTAACTCAAACGAAGAGTATGCTGCTAATTTAAGCCAAGTGAATATCATTATCTTTATTTCTAATTCCATTGACCCAATATGTAACTCAAATGGGGAGTTAATACAAGTTATCAATAACTAGTGATTATACCTAGTGACAACCCATAATAAATCCATCCGATGGGGAGGAAGACCTAAAGTCAACACATAAATTTATTATTTCACTAGTATTTAGACATGAAAAACATAAGGAAGAATCTCTATCACCATTAGATCATAACCGAGTTATTTTTCCTTAAAACAATTTTCAAGAAATCGAAAAAATGCCTAAAACACCATTTAAACAATCCCAAATCATAATAGTGAATATTGTTCAATGGGTCATTTCCGATGAATCTATTAAATTTCAGGTTAATTGGAGTCCGCAAAATAATTCATCTGCAAAGCTATAACCAAAATCGATTCAAAACAATTTAAGCATCTTTAAGAATTAAACAATATGACCTACATTCTTATCACATATCAATTCACATTAAAACATCATGTGTAATTATGTTCCAAACTTAACATAAATAAAATCGACATAAAGAGTAGTTTTTCATACTCGTTTTAATCCGAAAGAACATAAAACCCATCTAAACAGCCTCAAAGATTATTTCTTACTGGGCGTTTCCAATGAACACACCAAATTTCAGGTCAATAAGAGTTCATGAAATTCTTGATCTCCACAACTAACCAAATTCGTCAAAATAACCATTTTAGGCATGGATTAAATAATCTAATTTAGGTTTCTATTCTGCTTTTATAATTATCCCACGAGCTCAAGGCATATATTGTGTCCCTTCTTCTGGGTAAGACAAACAATACCTAATTACAACAAATTGTCCTCACAATTAATACACCTGAGAATCAAGATATTACGTTTCTTCCTTTTGAGTGAAATCTTCAATATCTCTTCTCATGAATTAATTAAGCTTTACTAGTGTCTAAAGGTAGATTTTCTATCAATAGATAAAACACCACTACTAGTATACATTTATTCAAGGACAATTTTCACAATACATTGAGAATACTCCAATGACTCAAATAAATAAACCATATTAATGGACCCTATTTATTAATCACAACTCTCAATCCATGTGTCAATATAATCTCACATTATATTAAGAATTTTCAATGATGCTAAACAAATAAATCACTTTAGTGATACCTATTTATTAATCATTAAACTCTTAATTTATACAATATTATATGAGGAGATAATAATACTTATGTAATTCCTGTAAACTAGACCAATATTTGACAGCATATAGACGCATATAGCTGGCGTCTAAACAAATATTCACACGTGATCTATCAATTAACATAGTGAAAACTTTATGCAGTCGAATAAAATTAGTTTAACACAAAAGAATTAGGCAGACAAAAGATTATATTGTGCTGGGATAATTAACTAAAGGCTTTGGTTTTCCCAGTCAACAAAGAAAAACAATTGAATCGTTAGCCTTGCGCCGCCGTCACCGGAACGTCCATGGACTTTCGAACGGCACATGTATCCTAAGTTCAACAGTGTATCCTAAGTTCGTAACAGTAATGCCATACAATAACCTCTATCCAAAAGCACCAAGGGCAGTGTCTTTACCCAAATCACAAAGATCTAACAAGAATTGCCTCTTATAAATGCTAAAAAGAAATTACGACAATTGGAAAAATATGCACTGCCTTAAGGGATAAGAAATTTATTTTGAAGAGCAATAATGACCATCACAATTAAAAGAATCTTGTAGCCAGATCTCTTTCTTAGTTAGCCAATCCTCAATGCCCAAAAAAAAATTATTTAACATCCCTTAGTCACAAGATTACTTAGACAATGAATCATTTTATTCCTATAGATGGGCAGAAGTTAGCATCCGTTTTATCATCATCGAACAAAACACCGCTCAATCCCGAACTCACGTTAAGAACTGCAAGTTCATGTATATATCGAACACACATATATACGAATGTATATATATCAAGTTATCTATTTAGATGCAAGCAGGCTCTTGATACCAATTGATGGAAATCGAGGCATAAACAATGAAGAAATAGCCGGGTGATCGAACTCTGCATGTAATATAGACAACACATAATCAAGATATTAATCAAACACAAAATTGATACTTATCTCTTGAAGAGTGAATGCAACCTCGAATCTAACCTTCAAGCACGAGCAAAAGTCATCCACACGCTCATCCTCTTGTTCCATAACATTTTCTACCGTGTAACCCGAATGATACTAGAATCTGCGAAATTCGTGTGGGCGAATTTCTATGGAAAAGTGTAAAGCTTGTAAAAACCCTTGGCCTCCTTATGGAATAAGACCCCTATTTTATAACTACAGGTTAATAATATTCCATTTAATTCTTTATTTTCGGAACGAAAGGGGACCACGAGACTTAATTAATGAGGCTTCCTATTATGGAGTTAATTCGAAATATACGAATTAATCCTATCATAATAAATTACAATTATTCCACTAAAAAATCATAATCGCACTCCTCAATTCAATTTCTAAATCTTCATTAAATCTTATTTAACTCTCCATAAAGATTACGGATACAATCAATTAAATTAAATTACCGACAATTTAATTCATTAACTAATTGAATCCTTTATATTTCCGCTTAGTTTATATCATGTGACGGATACAAAATCCACTTCGGGGTTTTCACGAGACTTATAAGCATTCACAAAGGGGTATCATCAATCTCAAAGTCGGACATGGATTCTATCAACTAATTATTATTTCACAAATGTATTTTTCCATTATCTAATTTACCAGAATACATAGACCCGCAATCGAGCCGTACCTTTTTTAATAAATCAAAATAATGAACAAATCACATTGATCATAATAATTATATCAAGATTAAGAGTATAAGTATATTTAATGAACTACAGAATTTGTTTTATATATTCAGTACAAAAACACTTATCTCTACTTGGTCCGTTCAATACATACAGAGGCGGATCCAGGATTTAAACTTTAGGGGTTCAAACTTTTAACATTCTTAGCGTATAAACCATTTATTTAAAAGTTATGGGGTTCATGTCTACTATTATTGCAATTTTGATAGATTTTTACACATAAATTTATACTCCGTGTCGAAAGTTTGGGGTTCAATTGAACCCCCACCCAATGTGCTACATACGCCCCTGAATACATACAAAATGTACTAGCACAAGAAGATAGAACTATACCGTTCCCATAATGAAGATACATTATATTAATCTTGTGCTACAATCATACCTTACATTAGCTGTCCAAATTCCATCTTAGATTGTGAACATAAACTTTATACTTATAAGAACCAATGATTTAATCTTCCGTGTATAAGCTAAACTCTATACACTAAATCATCTACTATATAAGTAAATGACACACATACTAGTACATGATCTATTTAACTCTTTATTAAAAATTGAATAAATAATTATTCTATAATAAATACTATATCCAAACACATGGTTAATAGTATATATCCCAACAGGTTCATGTGTGTTTTGGACCATTATTTCTTTAATTTTAGCAATAGTATACTTCAAAGAACAATTTGGGAGAAAACAGTGCACGGAATACAACTTGATAGAGAAATTGAAGTTAAAAGTACCGGCTAAAATAGACAAAGAAAGAGTAGAGTAGTACAAGAAAAATAGTGCCTCCACTCCATGCTTGTAAGATTAGAAAAAAAAAAAAAAAACAGTCCGGTGCACTAAACTTCCGCTATGTGCTGATTTGGGGAAGGGCCGGACCATAAGGGTCTATACTACAGTCTTACCCTGCATTTCTGCAGAAGGCTGTTTCCACGACTTTTGATATAATGAATATGAAAATACTTGTGCTAAAAGTAAAAAAAATACAAGGGAAATATAAGTTCTTGGAAGAAAGATTTCACACAGATCCCAAAATGTGATCTTGAAAGAATCCCAGAAACATTGAACGGATAACAAGGCAAACGGCAAAATGTGATGGTTCTTGGCGGTACAATGCAGAGAGAAGAAAGTACACATTAGGCTATCTTGCTCTAATTTGTATTTCCAAATCAGCAAAACAAAATTGTTTTATGTGAGTTTTAATGTGACATGGCATCGGTTATTTTTGAGGGGTAAAAGTGGGCCAATATATTAACAGGTAAGGGCTTTTCTGAGATCAAAATCAAACGGAGGGTATAATTGCTCTATTTTTAATAAGCTCCAACACTTGAAAAGCATTTTTCCGACTACTACTTAAATTTAGCTAATCCAAACGGGCTCTTACAGAATTTCGTCTTTGATACTATGTGAAAATTTTTGAATGTCAATTCAAAACCTCAAAGCTTAAGATAAAATACCCAAAACAATATTCTAAAAATATGGTACTCAAATCCAATTATATTAACCACCTTTAGGCCTCATTTGTTTTCATTAAGATTAAGACGTGCGGAATGCGAATACACATACGAATGATTAAGATGTTGTCTCTAGATACGAACACCGAATGATTTAGACCGTTTGTTTTCTCAACATCCGAATGCATAATGTATTTATTTAAACACAATAAATATACAATTCAAATAAAATCGGAACTAAAAATTAGAAAATAAATACAAATTTAATAAAATAAAAATATTATTTGATAAAAATATGAAACATTTATGTTTGCTAGTAATGATGGAGATGTTTGTAGTGATGGTGGGTGGGATTTTTTTGTTTGGGGGGGGGGGGGGGAGGGGGTGGTAGGTGGGGTGGGGTACGGTGGTGGTGGTGGGGTGGCTTGAGGGTAGGGTGCGTGGTGGTTGGGGGTAAGGTAGGTGGGTGGTGAATGTGGTGGGGTGATGGTGATGGGTGGGTTTGTGGAGTGGGGGTGGAGGTTTAGGGGTGGTGTTGGTGGTGAGTGGGGGTAGGTGGTGGTGGGTGGGATGTGGGGTGGGTAGTGGTGGGGGTGGGGTGGTGGTGGGGGTAGGTAGGGGGTGGGTGGTGGGAGTGAGGGGATGGGGGGAGATGGAGCCAGTGGTAAAAATTATCCATACAAAATACCTCTTAATGATATTAATAGCATGTTTGGCCAAGCTTATTTTTCCCCTAAAAATACTTATTTTTTCAATAAGTACTTATTTTAAAAAAAATGAGGTGTTTGGCCAAGCTCTTGGAGAATAAGTGCTTTTGAAGAGTAGGTTAGCTTTTTCGAAACTAAAAAATAACTTTTGCCTAAAAGCATTTTATTGAAAAGTACTTTTGTAAAAATACACATGAAGCACTTTTTAAAAGCTTGGCAAACACTAATTGTTTAAAAGTACTTTTCAAATTAATTGGCCAAACACATATTACTTTTAACCAAAAGTACTTTTTTAAAAAGTACGTTTGGAAAAAATACTTTTTAAAATAAGCTATTTTTAGAAGCTTGGCTAAACAGGCAATAAGTCTTTGTTCAGGATCTTAATGATTACTTATTTAGACCAAATAAGTGCTTAGATCTTAATGTAAACAAATGCACACTTTATGGTCTAAAGTCTGAACCATTCAGTATTCACACCTCCATTGTGCAAACAAATGAGCGCCTTAGTTTGGTTATCCAGTGAGAGAAAGTCTAGGATACGATTTCCTCTTCTTGATTGAAGCTCTATCTCTCATTCAGCCCTTTGGACTTTAGAGCTTCCTAGGCCCTAGGCTCAACATCTTTCACTCTTCCATATTCAGCTGGTCTATTATAGCCGCATCCCTCCGTCTGAACATGGAAACAATAATGAGAAAAATGTCTCACTCCATCACATTAATAACAGCTAGATTTCTGCTGAGTGATCCCGTACAGCAGTGGAAACACACTAGATCAGATCAAGTTTAGTTGGTCTATTTTACATACCGGAGAGAACAAGATTGAATCTTTGCATTATGCCATGGCAATTGGCAAATGATCAGATATATATATATCTTTCCTGCATAAAAGTGAAACAAACAAATGCAATAATTAATACAATATACCTCCTGCTATAAGGCAAGTATATATTCCAAAAATGTAACAAAAATACTCATGTTGATGAAGATGGATTTGAATATAGGAGTAGGTGCAGTGCTAATAACATTCTCTCACCTTTAGTTGCAATAGAAATTGATTGGCCTCTAACACAACAGATCCTTCGTAATATCAAATTGTGAAAGTGTTTTTCTTTTTCTATCCACCAGACAGGAAAGGGTCTCTTTCAAAACATTTGTGAACGGTTTCTTCTTTGTTTTCTACAAGGGTGGTGGTGCCGGAGCCAAACTTGCGTGCAAACTCCACTATCTCACGAGTACCTAATACCTCCTACCAGCACAAGTACCGAGTGACTAACATTTGTAGATCTTTTATAAACCTCTCAAAAATTACAAGAGCTTAGATTTCTTTTCTTCACAGAGCTTCAGTTGCAGATCGATGTTTACCAAATCAAACAATTTCCAGATTTCCTCCTGATCCCAATTTCCTACAAATTATGACCAACCTACTTGTAGTTTATTTACTTTTGTTTCATATTTCACCCAATCCACTTGAAAGTAAAAGCAACACTCAGTTTACTACTTCACTCAAGATTTTTTTTTTTTTTTTTTCATACTCAAGAAATAGCTTACATAAAATTACTGGAAGTAACCAAAGAACAATGACTGAAGTCCTAAATTTCAGATTTTCTGATTTTAAGTTTCAAGTTGCAGAGAAGAGTCAATTGTATTTCAAACACAAAGCAAAATATTAAATCTAACATCAACATGATCTAATGTTATCTATTGGCATCCTGCTCAAAAAAGGTTAAATGATACACTTGCTTGAATGCTATGTTATTTAACTTGAGGAACAGGGATTGATTCCCACTCAATACTTCCCGTTATCTCCTTTTTAGTGGTGCACCCATGTCATAGAAATCCCGCATCCGACTCGCATCTACTTCTTCTATTTCAAATTAAGTGATGTTTTAACTTGGGCACACCCTTAAGAAAGCTACTCATTCCTAAAAAGTAAGATATATTTTTACCAACTTACCCTTAATATCTTTTAAAAAAATGTACTCCACTCTTTAGTAGTTTAGTGGTTATGTAAAATTTTATTTATTTAAAAACAAGGGCAAAATTGAAAGAACATCATTAATGATTTCTTGATCATATAAAACACTACTTATTTTTAAACAAAATGAAAAGATAAAAACACCACTTATTTAAAAATGGAGGGAGCATCAGATAACACAAAATTCAACACAAGCATAAAAAGATGGAATTTTTACCTGTCATAGCTACCTTTAAGACTTATTTATGAATAATAACTACCTTATTTTTTTATTTAATTTTTGTAGCTTTATTTTTCCAAAATTACATTTCATAACTAATCGAACTTTTGAAATACACGTACTCTTTATTCTCCCTCACTACACATTTATCATCTTCTCCAGACCCCTAAAAAAATTCTCTCTCCTCTTTCCCTTTCCCTTTCCCCTCACTTTGCCGCCTCGCTCCGACATCTCCTTGGCGCCACGCATGCCTAAGGTCGCTCTTGCCGTCGGTGATGCAGTAAAAAAATTCTCTCTCCTATTGCCATTATAGTGATGCAGAATCCATGGCTTCTTCTCGTATCCGGACGGTTATCGAGCAAGTTGATCGGATTTGGAATAATGAACATCACAACCATAAAGCTTAAGCTTTTTGTGATTGCACAAGATATATATACGATTCAATGATCTAGTAGAAGTTGATTTCAATTCCCTACTTTTCTTGGAGTTATTACCAACATGTAAATGCGACTCAAATATGTTGGAACTCAACTACTCCTGCAAATCGTGTTAATATTTTTTTTTTCCTTCTCGTTAAGATATGCATATGCTCAAGTTACAATCTTTTCAAGTAAGTATGGCACTTAGAGATATAATGATGCGAATAAGGTGTTTGATGAAATGCCTCAAAGATATATTGTTGCCTCTCTTTGTTACGATATCATGTTATCTTGATCATGGGTTGGTGAATAAGGTAATGGATGAATTTCGTCCGTTTCTACTAAGGATAATGTTGGCTGGACATAACTATGATTGATGTTTAGGTTAGAAACAAAGTGAAATGGAAAATCTTGGGAAATATATTTCAAGATATTTCGTTGTATTTCAATGTATTTCTAATTTCGAAACGCTTCGATATATTTCATTGTATTCCATTGTACATACACATACTACAATTTTATATTTCTTAAACAATCAACCATATTTCATTGTATTTCAAAGTATATTTTTCTCGTATTTGGAAGTATTTCTAAAAGTTTGGAATGGAGTAATTTGGAGAGAAACGTGGGTTGTTATGGAACTTCGACGCTTATGCGTCATACATGGTTGATTTAATTTGACTTACCATTTAAAATGAAAGAAGAGAATCTATTCCATAAATACAAACTATTTTTACTTTCCGCCGATTTTGTATTTCAAGATATTTCAAAAATGTGAACTCTCCCGTATTTTGTATTTCCGTGTATTTCTCTATATTTCAAAAACGCGAAAATACAACTAAATACTACAAAAACTAGCTACGATTTGTAAATATAGAAAAAGTAGCTATAAATTGTTAGAAGCTATTAAAAGGTAGCTGTTTTTGTAAGTTGCCCTAAAAAGATCATTGATTGCAATTAAACGCTCAACATTCACGTGCACGTGTTAATATCAAATAAAGACGTTAAACCAACACCAAAGAATTCAATACAACCAAGACCAAAAAAAGAATTTAATACAAGCAAAAATTACTTATTGGATTAATTCAAAGAATACCTTTTCAACCTTTCATATTCCTTATTTATGGAGGAAAAAAGAATTAATGCCTACATTCTTATTCCTTATTTATGGAGGAAAAAAGAGTACCTACAATATCCATTTTGAGGGAAAATGAACGAATTGATGAGGTTTTTCCCTTCATTTTGAGTATTAACTGTCATTCTTTGCTCTGCTTTTTTCTTCATTTTGTGCATTGGCTCTCATTACTTACTATGTAAGTTGTAACTTACATCACATTTAAATCCATTAAATCCTTTTACTTAGCAAATACTCTATTTAAAACATGACGATAAAGGACAAATACACAGCTCATATTGATCAGGGACGTATGACGAAATTAGATTGAGTATGGGAAATAATGGACTTTTACATAATACCATGTAAGAGACTTCGAGAAAACTTTCGTGGTTAAATTTCTAACATGCACACAGATGTTGCAAAAAGTCACATTCATTCGAGCAACACTATTTTAGAAGTTTGGGGAAGTGGTATTCTGCCTACTGTTAGTTTTTTTGCGTTAATGTATCATATTTGAGATAGTTTTTGGCAGACAATTGTGTCCTATTTTCAGTTTCTTGAGTTGTTGTTGTTGTTGTTGTTTTTTTTTTTTTGTGAACTTGATGTTAATTTCAGGGTTTGAAAAGCTTTTCCAAAAGGGGAAGGGGGAACATTTTTTCAACTTTCGGAGAATGACGATGAGAATTATACTGAGGCATGATTAAGTTATTTTGGTACAAATACTTTTATTTGTATGGTAATTAGTAGTCATACTCATAAGACTTAAATTATGTAATTTTAATTTTGAAAATTGAACACACCCGTTCAAATTTCAACTTCAGTTTCGGTCTCCACATTGAATGAAAGAATCTAGTAAGGATTAAGGAACCGTACAAATAGAGAAAATAGGAGATTCAAGAAAATCATCTCAACTCTCAAGTTTTAGATTCTCTCGTCTCTCAAAAAAATCTATCTCAAAAAAAAAAAAAAAAAAAAAAAAAAAAAAAAGAGAAGCCTAAGTTCTCTCATCTGTTAAAAATTTAGAGAAAATAGGATGCTTCAAAGATACACTAGAGAGGGAAAGAAAGATAACGAGAAATGAAGAAGACAAACAAAAACGAGAAAACTGAATAATAACATACCCAGTATAATCCCACAAGGTGGGGTATTAGAAAGATACGTACCTTACCCTACCATGTAGGATAAAAGCCTGTTTCCGATAGATCCAGATCAATAATTCCTCTCTTTAATATGAACTCTACTTTCTTTTCTTTTGCCACGACATAAGACTCTTTGAAGTTGATGGTTCCTCTTTTTTCTAACAATATGGACTCTTTTTTTCCTTTCAGGAATGACAAAATAAACACAGTTATAGTAAAATTTCATGGGTAGAACAAGTATAATCAGAAAAGAGAGATAACTAGGAGTATTGGTACTATAAATTTGGAAGGTTAGAAATGTTTTTGAGATATGATTTATTTTAACCTTTTTTTTTTTTTTTTTCTTTTTTTTTAATCACAAAGGGCCCATGTGCCTGATATATTCACTGAAGAGAGCTTACAAAAGGAGAGGGGGGCTTGGCCTGACCTCTAAGCAGGTTAAGGAAAAATTACATTGTGATCAGGATGAATAATTCCCTTAAACTGGAAGCAAAATACATGATCAACTGACAAAGAAGTTAGCTTTGTCATATCTTATTCTTAAACTAGGCAACTGACAAGCATCCAAGTGGTAAGCACCACGAATGATCCCGTGCAAAAATCTATGATCGCCAAGAATACGAGATTGTTCAGATTTGCACCATGTTTAGCTAGGCCATCCGCCACTTGATTGGCCTCTCTATAATAATGTGTGACCTGGAAGTTAGCATGATTCAGTAGAGTATGTAAGGAACTTAGAGTCTCTCTGAGCTTGGAATTTCTAAAGTCCTCCTGTTCGATCATATTAACAATCAAAAGAGAATCAAGTTCAAGAAAGAACTGATTGTAACCATTTGCCATGCACCATTGTACACCAAACAATGCAGCACTGGCTTCTGCCAAGTTATTGCTTTCACATCTTGATGGGGCAGAGAAGGCAATAATTAAGGAGCCAAGATATCCCTAATCACCCCTCCTATTCCCGCTTTTCCACTTTGGGAAAAAAAACTTCCATCGGTATTGATCTTAACCCATCCAGGCTCTGGTTTCTTCCACAGAACCGGCTTGCAAATAACTTTTGGTTTCATCCTTTCCACTGTACTGCATAGCTGTATCCATTGTGGAGGAAATTTGATCTTAGGAAAAGCATAGACCATTGTCCTCTATAAGGTCCAGTCAATCTAAAATATGATTTTGTTTTGGAAAGGTTTATGCTGATCTCCATATTTGTAGGAGCAGAAACTTTTCCATAGAGCCCAGCAGATCACTATTGGAGTGATTTGAAGTATCATCTTGTGAATGCCATTGACAGCCCTCGTGTTCCACCAAATCTGCAAGTTGCTCTTTGGATTTTGATTTGTAACTTTGATGCCTAGAGGAGCTCCAAAGTAATTCCATATATGTACTGCCAACTGTCCCTGTACAAAAAAATGCTCCAAAGTTTCACGATTAGGGTTAGTGCAGCATTTACACGTAGGTAGTAATTGACTAACATGTTGTTTTTTAAATTTACAGAGTTTATCATCAAAAGGAAGCTTCATTCTTAACATCCTACATGAGAGAAAGGATATTTTGAAAGGAATCTTCTTATGCTAAACCTGATTGATGAAATTCATTGTAGGGAACTTAGCTCTTATGATCTGCCAAGCACTATGATTATTGAAATTATCCACCATGGAAGAATTCCAAATTGCATAGTCTTGCTTATCAGGATTGCCCAAAGAGATATTAAGAATTCTTCTGACAATGTTATCAGGTAGCAAAGTACTAAGTTTCTTCTCATTCCAAGTATTTCCTTCTAAGAAATTCTTCACAGTGATCCTTTTGAATTTAGGAGCATTGGGCCATTGGAAAGCTAAATGTCACACCCCTACCAGGAGTATGACGGGCTCCGACCCGTAGGTCGGGAACCACCTGACTTATCCGTTACTTTGAACATTATAAACCATAACTCAAAGAACACTTACACGTAAAAGGCCCAACATAGGAATATCCGATCATTCAGCATGTGTTCATATACGGACCGACAAGGTCGCCACATCATAACATATATCATAAAGCCGGCAAGGCTAACAGTAAAGTATCAAGAGCTCAAAATAAGGCCGACAAGGCCACTAATTTATTATACCATAATATGACCCGGTGGAACTATAAAACATCTAACTGTACACACACGTCTACGAGCCTCTACATAGATTTCAAATGATTATAAGGACAATACCAAATAGATTGCAGCTCCGAAGTAAGTGGAGTGCTCCCCGAGAATCGTCGATAGAACACCTACGTCCGATCCGTCTCCCTCGCCTACTGCGGCATGAGCGCGACGTCCACAAGAAAAGTGGACGTCGCACGAATAATGTACCGAGTATGTAAGGCATGAATAACAACATAATATAGATATGAAAGGGAACATGGAATAAGGGGAGATAACTCGTACATCCGGATGCCCTCATAAGGCGGTGTCATGCATGCTTAGCCTTTAAAAAAAAACATTTTTATAAATATATATAGTACCATGCCCATCCATTAAGGCTCGGTGCCATATATATATAGTATCATGCCCACCATTAAGGCCGGTGTCATATATATAGTATCATGCCCGGCCATTAAGGCTCGGTGTTATCATCGTTAGCCCGCGTTTGGGCCTCCCGTGTCTGGGGCAATACCATAACATGCCCACTGCAGTGGTGTGCACATCTACGTGTCATGCTCGGCCAACTATAGCGCGGCGCGGTGTGAGAAAATACATACATATATATAAAGCACGCACGAGAGCTAATCAAAAGCCATAACTATATCGGAGGACGTAAGGCTCAGCCTCCGATTATATTATGGATCAATCATCATCATTTATCCCACCTTGAAGGAACAATTATTGTAAGGTGAGATCAACAACAATGAATAAAATCGAGAAAGTCATGAAATAAGCTCAATAATCTCATAATAGCATTAAAATCATAAGCTTTGGAATTTCTAAAATTAAGATCATCATCATCATCATTTTCATCATAGAAAACGTCTCATCTTAAGTATCATAAGAAGCATTTCAAGAATCATGAACTTCTAACTTTTGGAAGTAAGAAGGTTATGGAAACATATATGGGATCATAACATAGGAATCACGCCTTTTGAACAAAATCATAAGATGAGATCAACATCAATAAATATAATAAAAAATCTTGAAACCAGCTCAGTAATCTCGTAATGACATTAAAATCATAACTTTGGAATCTCCATAAATGGGATCATCATAATCGTCATCATGGTCCTTATAGAAAACATTCGTCTTTCGCATCATAAGGATTTTGAAAATCATGAACTGCTAGTATTTCTGGAAATAAGGTATTATGGATATCATGAACTGCTATTATAAGCTTTCTAATCGTGATTCCGATTTCATCATTTAGATATAACTGAAGTATGGTGTGTGGTTTTTCTTTTCCCTTTTACTGATCCATGTACATTCCTCTGTTGGCACTAATACTCCTTAACTGCACCAATATAGTCTCATCACTTCGCTGTAATATAGATGCATTTTTTTTACTTTCATTGATTTACAACCAGTCAAGCATGAGACTTGGATACAAAATAGAAAACTTTTCTTTATTAGGTGTAAATCATTTCCCTGTAGTATTCCTTCACGAATCTCTTAGTTGTCACTAGGAAGTGTATTTCTGATCGTATAGTATTTCGACCTACCTCTTGTATGAATATGTATTCGTTTGTCACATTTAAGACGCTGTTTTGAACTATTCCAAATCAATTCGATTGGTAGGATAATGAGTCTTAAGTGTTTTCTCCCTAATAAGTCATAATTTGAAACACATGTTGATGACTGCTATTAAGATCCCAACATCAAGATATGTTTTTTAAGAACTCTAATTGTTAATATGGACAATATATCTATGAATAGGTCCGAGTCCGTAATATAGCCAGCATGTTTAAAGCGTATGTTAGTTGTATGCGGATAATTCTGGATTGGTATTCACATATAGGTATCATTTTCTCTAGCTAAAACCATCACATAGAATACTTATATGAACCAGTAGCTAAGTTAGTAAAATCAAGTCCCTAAAAATGATCTTCGAACTCTCTGGATTTTAGTTTGTGCTTGCAACTAAGTTTCATGTTTGTTTCTCTTTGCCTCTTGTTGGACTCTACTGGTCATGTTCTAAGAAATTTGTTTTTGTCTATTTGTTTTCCTTATTGAAACTGCTCCTTTCCTACTCATTTATATTTTTCTTTTCTTTGTTTTTCATGACATGTGGGAGCACTCTTGAGTCGAGCGAGACTCAAAACTTTTCCAATAGTCGAGAAATCTGCATTTCATCCTTCATACATATGTCTCGCCCACCTTGCGATACCTCCGAACAAAAAGGCAAATTGGAAGAGGGGCGACGAAGCTTCCATCCCTCATTATTTATCTCCTCGCTCTCTCCCATCCGAATAGAAAATACAAAATGAGAGCGAGGGAGTTGCTTTCCTAGCTTTCTTTATGTAGCTCTATTATAACCTTGCTGTTTTTTTTTTTTTTTTTTTAGCAATGTTTCTAACTTTTCTTTAGTTCTCTTGCTAGAAGAATAGGACCAGGGATAATTAGAATGGGTAGTTGATATGGGGAAACCTGTAGTATTTTCTTTTTTTTCCTTCTTCTTATTTTAGAGTCCTTTATAATGCCTATGACGATTTTCGTGTTTTGAGAATTCAAGCATATAGTTGCAACCTTCCTAATTAATTCACTAGTAGTCTTGCAAAGAAGAAGAGAGTAATTTTTATTTTTATTTTATTTTTTCATTTTTTATTTTTTTGAACTAGTTGCAAACTGGAACAACTTCTTTTGAGTTATTAAAATTTGATCTTCTTTATGGTAAATCAGCTTTTCGAGCTACTAATCATTAAACAAGTATCGACCGAACTTTGTTTTCAACAAACAATTTTCTTGTTTTAATATGAAGAGGTAGCATTTGTTTATCATGTTCAAAGTTGGATTTCAAGAAAACCAATCAAATGAAGTCCCCTTTTTTTTGG
>NW_026726375.1:0-40017 GCF_029784015.1 Lycium ferocissimum | reverse complement strand
CTTAGATTCCAAGAAAAGGAATGGCCCTCGGGACACGTAGTCGACTTAGTACGTCTAAGACATGCATAGAAAGAAGGGTGAAGCCTTACATACCTCGTTTCGCTCCTTATGGCACTCCAAATTCAAGCTCCAACTTCGCCAAAATCTACAAATTGGTCATGTTTACCAAATGTAATTAGTGCCTTTAGGATTGACTTCTTAAAACAACACTTGGCTACCGAAATTTCGGCGGACTTCCTTTGTAAATACATCATTCCCCAAAATCATCTTAGCCAATTCTCATCAACAACAATCCGGGAATTCAACCCGGCCAAACTATCAATCATAATATTACAATTATAAGAACAATTTCCAATTTCAACTCAAGATTCATTCCAACAACTTAATCAATATACTACTTCAATCAAGACCTTCCAACTCCAATGGAAACACTAACAACCTACTAATTCACATACCAACAATATTATACTAGTCTCTCATAATCTTCCATGCATGCAAGAATCATTATATCCAATTTACATAAACTTCCACCATAAGCTTCCAACTACTACAACTTCACTAAACTCATTAAGCTTATATTTGCAACATGAAATCCATAATATAACAACCAAGATATTAATTAAAACATGCTCTCCATTCATTCATAAATCAACACATACACGGCTACACAAAATCCATACCATACGGCCACCATCATATATTTATGCACAACTACAACCTTTCCAAAATCATTCAACTTCCATTATCAACATAACATTCAAACACTAAACAAAATAGTTAGTACACAATTCCTTCACACATCTATACCTACACGGCCACACTTCCATCTTTATGTTCCATAGGAGTTTCATCCATTTTCTTACACACTACACATGCAAAAATCATCCATAACATGCAAGAAGAGTCAAACCTTACCTTTTCCTTCAATTCTTCACTTGAGTGGAGATTCCAACTTGTATGAATATGAGTTATTCTTGCTCCAACAACAACTCCACCTTGTTAAGGACCTTTTAATGAATTGTTTAGCTAGGAGGAACAAGTTGAAAGCTTTCTCTCCTTCTCTTTCTCTTCCTTTCTTGCTTCGGTTTTTTTTTTTTTTTTTAACTATGGCCGAATGGCCAAGGTTCTTTCCCCAATCTTCTTATGTCCAACTTTCTTGAAGTCTCTAGATAATTTGATGAATTTAGATGACTTAGTCATCTTTTAAAGTCATCCACTAAGACCATATGGGCCTTGGCCCATATTCCCTTTGGATGGCCACACTTGGCCCAACTAGTCAAGTCCACAAATTTTTTTTGTCATCCAATTCATGAAAAATTATTTTCCAAATTCCAAATTTACCCTTCGTCTTCCTCCATAATTCCACGAGACGTATTGCGAATTTCCCTTTATGCCCTTGACCTTTCTTAATAATTCCGCTTCTAAATGCTTCATAAGCCATTCATATACTTAGCAAAATAAAAATAAGACCTTGCTCATCGTCCTCCCGCAATTGTCTTGAGTTATCCGATTGCACAAAATGCGGGATATAACACTCGACCTCGATTTAAGGCCGAGCGAACCCGCAGACCTTTATCGTACACGTAAAAAAATTTCTTAAATCAGACTAAAATGTAATACATACCAAATCAAATAAGGTCCATTATCTCGACAAAAATTTATACATAACATCGTACAACACGTCGGCCGATGAAGCTCGCCCACACACAACTGACATTCTATACCCACACCGCTGTCTGCAAAGTCTCTAGTACCATCCAGAAGACATAACGTACATACCCTGACTCAGCAGTGCTCCAGAAGGAATTGGAGCTCACCAATCATGCTGGGACATCTTCAACTCATCTGCGGGTACCTGCGCGGCATGAAACGCAGCCCCCGAAGAAAGGGGTCGATGGGAAAATGTGCGAGTATGCAAAGCCGTAAAAGCCGTAAGCAAAATCATAGTCAAACCTAAAAAAAGTACAAATATCGACCGACGGAACCGTAATCGGACTTAGAAATACGGTAATGGGCGGAACCTTGGTCGTAAACGTAAGTACGGAAGTATAACGGTCAAAATCGTAGACGAGAATCGGAGGTACGAGGGCATATCACCGGACGTACCGAACGGACCCGTAATCGAAGAAGACGTACAGAGGTATGCAGACAGAACCAGAATCGGAATCGGGATACAGAGTGAGCGTTATGTCAGACGCGGATCATATGTACCGATACAAACCATGCAGAACGTACAGAATGTCCGAGGTAACTCATACGTGCGTACGGATCGTACGGGACATACGGGGTGCGAGAGACGGATCGTACAAGATACGGATCGTACGGACGTACAAGATGCGTACAAATCGATTCATATGCGAACGTAACGTACGAGTGCGAAACAGAACATGTCCATATGCAGATAACAGATCCCGGCCCTTTTGAGGGACACGGTAATAGAATCAGAATCATTTATCAGATATGCATATAATCAGAACGCCGTAGCGTACATATATCAGAACCCGGCCCTCCAAAACGAGGGGGCGCGTGTAACGAACCCGCCCTCTCTAGTACGGGACGCGGTGAACGACAAATCAAATGCCATCCCGGCCACCACCCCATACATCAAATCATAATATCATAAAACGAGCCCGCCCGCCTATGAGGGACGCGGTGAACAATGCAGAGAGAGGTGCACGATAACGGGGGGGGGGGGGGGGGGGGGGGGGGGGGAACCCGGCCCGGGACGCAGTGGCGTACATAACGGACGGTGCGGCGTAATGCGCACGATAACATATCGAACCTCGGCCCGGACGCGGAAAGATATATTGAGCCTTGCACGAGCGAGTAGTGCGAAAACATATGCATATAAATCAAGACTCGACAAACGAATATTCTTACCGATGTCCGAGGCTCGAAGCAAATTTCGATCAATCCTTACCGAACGTTGCAATTATCGTGTCGAACGCCGGACGTATTAGATCGGTGGTCAAAGCATATCATATCAAACGTACTTTCCAACGCAAAAATCCGAGATCATTTACAGAAGTAAGGAACGTTTAATCATACAGAACTTTCGGGGGATCGAAACGATAATCACACCGTATACCATACGTACGCACATAAGGGAGGGGTCGGAAATCGTGGGCCCACTTCGAACCAAAAATCGAGATAACATACCGAAGTTAGGAGTGTTCGTACTTACGAGCTCTTTTAGTTACGTAATCCTCCTTGTACTTACTCATTTATCCAACATACACAACTTAGTGATACTAACATACTTATATATGACATAAATCAGAATCATAAACGGACTCAGAAATCAGGAGCGGAATTACCCCAAGTACACATTATATCACAACTTATTAGCTCTAGGACATGCCATAAAAGAAAAGGTAAACCTTACATACCTGCGCCGCCTTGCTAGCTGTACTTGTTCATCCCGACTGGCTTATCTACATTCAAAAGGACCCATACGATCATTAGATTCATTGATTTGTATTTGCCTTAACTTTTCACACAAGTTCACTTATGGGCTGCCGAAATTTTGGCAGCATTTCCCCTGTACATATGACGTCCCCGAGACTCTCACTCGGCTATCTTTTCGTCAACAACAATCCGGGAATTCAACCCGGCCAAACTATCATCAACAATGCCAATAATCATGCTACCAACGTTAAGGATCAATCCCAAATATATTCTAGCATTTGCAAGTCTTTTCCACACAACTCATCAACATTTTATTTATTCAAATAGACTACATATCTTCAAGCTAATACAAAGACCACATATTCAAATATTACTCCGAGGCCATTTAAACACAACTCAACAACATTCCAACCAACCCATACAAGATTCAAAATAACCCATAGAGGTCCAACATTACGCTTCTTCCTTTCAAATTCATAAACTATATCGACAATTCCATACGTTAACAACATTATTTTCATCAAACAAAGAATTTTACGTAAATCACTTTAACTCCCGAAAACAGCCCACGCGGTTTCTAACTTCAACTTGGATCATTAACCTTCATTTTCACATCACAAATTTCATGACGACAACAACCAAAACGCTAGGTAACATTAACTCAACATGGCTGCCCCAAAACAGCCCATACACGGCCAGCAACAACATGTAATATTTCATGATTTTCGTTCGTTTTCTACACACTAGAACAACGCACAAACATACTAATTACAATTAATCCACCTTCCTTACACAACATGACACACACGGTCCAACATCTACATACATAATCTCATAGTTTTCATTTATTTACTACACATTACACCACCATACAAACATGTCGAATTCCATTAGTTCATCACTCCAACACACTCCACATACACACGATTAAGCACACACATATGGTCCCAACACACTACACCATATTTTCATGAATTTCTTTCAATTCTACATTCCACAACATATAAAAATCATCCACAACACATAAAAAAAAGAATTGAATCTCACCTCTTCCACCAACTTTTTTCCCACGGCTAGCTTATTGCCTTGCCAAACGAATAGTCTTCTTGTCCCAACGACTACTCCACGACGACGAGGGCCTTCTAATTAGTAGAAAAACATGAAGAAAGAATTTTGTGTGATCACTTTAGGGGAGGGGCTGGTTCGGCCAGCCCTCTCTTTGCCGTTTTGCTCCCCTTCTTTTTTTTTTTTTTTTTTTTCTTGCTTTCTTTCTTTCTTTCTCTCTCTAATTAAAAGGATGACCACCTCTATATATATATATATACATATATTGCATGTGAGGGGCACATGCCCTCACTCTAGAATTTTCCTTTCTTTTTCCCCTTCTTTTTCTTTCTTTTTCTAGAATTTTCTTCATCACTCCTTTCTTGAATTTTTTTCTAGAAGTTTTGTGAAATTACTATTTTGTCCCTCGTCTTTCCACAAAATTACCATAATGCCATTTTGCAAATTTCCCTTTTTGCCCTCAGTCTTCCTCAATATTTCCACACTAATAATATTTTCCAACGACTTACGCATTACAACGGAACCGAAAAATGACCTTGCCCCAAACTTTCCGCCATTGCCTCGAAATATCCGAAAGTGCAAAATACGAGGTGTAACATCCTTCCCCCCTTTTAGAACATTCGTCCTCGAATGTTCAACTAGTCCTACAGGCTTTCATAATCACCTTGGGGGGGGGGGGGGGGTCCCCATAGCAGCTTAAGCATCCTTATCAAACATATTACAACATCAGTTGCTCCTAACTTACCTTTACACTTTTCTCACCCGCTTCCCCCCTTTTTAGGGGCGTATTTATACCTTCGTACTCATTCATACCCTTATATTTTCCATTCCCTCTCAGATCCTAGCTTCCAAATCTCATACCGATTCTTATTCCTTAACACACTTTATTCTTGTTACCTACCTTCCTCCAAAATCTTACCCTCTTTACTTTTGTTGTCACTTGAATTTCATTTCAGGGTTCTTATTCGATCACTGGTTTCCCACACCGTAGCACCGGTGGCTGGGAATCACACACTCACCGATACAGTCACATATATAGGGTACCGTATGCATTCATACACATCCACATAATTATCATTGCCTAACCCACAAAATACTTCCCAACACTATTCATGCCTATCCTGATTCCAGAACTGTAACGTACTTCCTGTCCCTTTTTCAGCCTCGCCTGTGGCATTCTATATGACCTGTTGTGGTTTCCAATCATTACCGTACATATTTAATTTCCTTTAGGCCACCCTGGATTTTCGTTTGTCTCTTATACTCAAATTCATGAAATTTCTTCATACTTCCCAGGGGGGTCACCCATCATGAGATTGCTCTCGCCTGAGCACGCTTAACTTTGAAACTTTGATAAATTCCGGTGCCTTAGGGCCGATATAATCGCGTAAATTTTCTCGTACGACCTTTATTGCATGATTCGGGGCAGGTGAAAGTCTTACATACTCCGGAATATGTTCATAACACGTCCTTTTCTGCAAAATTACCATTTTACCCTTTTTTCATCCTTACTATCCAGAATCCACCCACAACAAATACTAGCAATACCTCACAGATCATACGTAGGCGTGACATACTTTAGCCAACCCGGGGTCTTTATATATATACCGCATCATACCGTATCTGATCCTACCAAATCACAGCCATACCGGCTTCCGGTTTCCGGTAGCAGAACGAATATTTCCAGAACTTACCTCCGTATCCTTCCATTTCCTCATGCACCCCTTTCCGCCGTATGTAAGGCTTACATGTGGGATCTCGTTTCCCTATGACTGGGCTCTATCGCACGATTTTATGACAGAAAGAAGGTCAACAATCCCTAGATGCCCCGTAGTCTCCTGTTTATAAATGTGGCCGGCTTCACACTATAAACAGGACCCTACCGGACACGACTCCGCGACGCGCCCTTAGACCGACCTCGCTCTGATACCACTCTGTCACGCCCCAATTTCCGAGGGACGTGATGGGCACTCGACCTCGATTTAAGGCCGAGCGAACCCGCAGACCTTTATCGCACACGTAAAAAACTTTCTTAAATCAGACTAAAATGTAATACATACCAAATCAAATAAGGTCCATTATCTGACAAAAATTTATACATAACACTGTACAACACGTCGGCTGATGAAGCCGCCCACACAACTGACATTCTATACCCACACCACTGTCTGCAAAGTCTCTAGTACCATCCAGAAGACATAACGTACATACCCTGACTCAGCAGTGCTCCAGAAGGAATTGGAGCTCACCAATCATGCTGGGACATCTTCAACTCATCTGCGGGTACCTGCGCGGCATGAAACGCAGCCCCCGAAGAAAGGGGGTCAGTACGGAAAATGTACTGAGTATGCAAAGCCAGAAAAACTGTAACCAAAATCATAGTCAAACCAGAGGTACCACAAATATATCGACGAACCATAATCGAGACCGGACGCACGGACCGTAACAGACGAACCTTAGTCGTCGTAAACGTAAGTACGGAAGTATAACAGTCAAAATCGTAGACAGAATCGGAGGTACAGAAGGCATACCGGACGTACCAGACAGACCCGTAATCGAAGCAGACGTACAGAGGTATACAGACAGAACCAGAATCGGAATCGGGATACAGAGTGAGCGTTATGTCAGACGCGGATCATATGTACCGATACAAACCATGCAGAACGTACAGAATGTCCGAGGCAACTCATACGTACTGATACAGATCGTACAGGACATACAGAATGCCAGAGACAGATCGTACAAGATACTGTTACAAATCAGATTCATATGCAGAACAGAACATACAGAGTACCGAAACAGAACATGTCCATATGCAGATAACAGATCCCGGCCCTTTTGAGGGACACGGTAACGAATCGAATCATTTATCAGATATGCATATAATCAGAACGCCGTAGCGTATATATCAGAACCCGGCCCTCCAATGAGGGGCGCGGTAACAGAACCCGGCCCTCTAGTACGGGACGCGGTGAACAGACAAATCAAATGCCATCCTGGCCACCACCCCATACATCAAATCATAATATCATAAAACAGAGCCCGGCCCGCCTATGAGGGACGCGGTGAACAATGCAGAGAGGTGCACGATAACAGAACCTGGCCCGGGACGCAGTGAGCAGACATAACAGACGGTGCAGCGTAATGCGCACGATAACATATCAGAACCTGGCCCGGGACGCAGTGAAAGATATATTGAGCCTTGCACGAGCAGAGTAGTGCAGAAACATATGCATATAAATCAAGACTCGACAAACGAATATTCTTACCGATGTCTGAGGCTCAGAAGCAAATTTCAGATCAATCCTTACCGAACGTTGCAATTATCGTGTCAGAACGCCAGGACGTATTAGATCAGGTGGTCAAAGCATATCATATCAAACAGACTTTCCAACGCAAAAATCCGAGATCATTTACGGAAGTAAGGAACGTTTAATCATACAGAACTTTCGGGGGATCAGAAACGATAATCACACCAGATACCATACAGACGCACATAAGGGAGGGGTCGGAAATCGTGGGCCCACTTCGAACCAAAAATCGAGATAACATACTGAAGTTAGGAGTGTTCGTACTTACAGAGCTCTTTTAGTTACAGAATCCTCCTTGTACTTACTCATTTATCCAACATACACAACTTAGTGATACTAACATACTTATATATGACATAAATCGAATCATAAACGGACTCGAAATCGGGAGCGGAATTACCCCGAGTACGCATTATATCACAACTTATTAGCTCTAGGACATGCCATAAAAGAAAAGGTAAACCTTACATACCTGCGCCGCCTTGCTAGTTGTACTTGTTCATCCCGACTGGCTTATCTACATTCAAAAGGACCCATACGATCATTAGATTCATTGATTTGTATTTGCCTTAACTTTTTACACAAGTTCACTTATGGGCTGCCGAAATTTTGGCGAAAGATTTCCGTACATATGACGTCCCCGAGACTCTCTCTCGGCTATCTTTTCGTCAACAACAATCCGGGAATTCAACCCGGCCAAACTATCATCAACAATGCCAATAATCATGCTACCAACGTTAAGGATCAATCCCAAATATATTCTAGCATTTGCAAGTCTTTTCCACACAACTCATCAACATTTTATTTATTCAAATAGACTACATATCTTCAAGCTAATACAAAGACCACATATTCAAATATTACTCCGAGGCCATTTAAACACAACTCAACAACATTCCAACCAACCCATACAAGATTCAAAATAACCCATAGAGGTCCAACATTACGCTTCTTCCTTTCAAATTCATAAACTATATCGACAATTCCATACGTTAACAACATTATTTTCATCAAACAAAGAATTTTACGTAAATCACTTTAACTCCCGAAAACAGCCCACGCGGTTTCTAACTTCAACTTGGATCATTAACCTTCATTTTCACATCACAAATTTCATGACGACAACAACCAAAACGCTAGGTAACATTAACTCAACATGGCTGCCCCAAAACAGCCCATACACGGCCAGCAACAACATGTAATATTTCATGATTTTCGTTCGTTTTCTACACACTAGAACAACGCACAAACATACTAATTACAATTAATCCACCTTCCTTACACAACATGACACACACGGTCCAACATCTACATACATAATCTCATAGTTTTCATTTATTTACTACACATTACACCACCATACAAACATGTCGAATTCCATTAGTTCATCACTCCAACACACTCCACATACACACGATTAAGCACACACATACGGTCCCAACACACTACACCATATTTTCATGAATTTCTTTCAATTCTACATTCCATACACATATAAAAATCATCCACAACACATAAAAATAAGAATTGAATCTCACCTCTTCCACCAACTTTTCCCACGGCTAGCTTGTTGCCTTGCCAAACGAATAGTCTTCTTGTCCCAACGACTACTCCACGACGACGAGGGCCTTCTAATTAGTAGAAAAACATGAAGAAAGAATTTTGTGTGATCACTTTGGGGAGGGGCTGGTTCGGCCACCCTCTCTTTGCCGTTTTCTCTCTCTTTTTTTTTTTTTTCTTGCTTTCTTTCTTTCTTTCCCCTCTCTTAATTAAAAGGATGACCACCTTATGTATATATATATATATATATTGCATGTGAGGGGCACATGCCCTCACTCTAGAATTTTCCTTTCTTTTTCCTAGAATTTTCTTCTTTTTTTTCTTTTTCTAGAATTTTCTTCATCTTTTTCTTTTTTTTTTCCACTCCTTTCTTGAATTTTTTTCTAGAAGTTTTGTGAAATTACTATTTTGTCCCTCGTCTTTCCACAAAATTACCATAATGCCATTTTGCAAATTTCCTTTTTGCCCTCGGTCTTCCTCAATATTTCCACACTAATAATATTTTCCAACGACTTACGCATTACAACGGAACCGAAAAATGACCTTGCCCCAAACTTCTCTCGCCATTCTAGCCTCGAAATATCCGAAACCAAGTGCAGAAATCCAAGTGAACAAGGTGAAACTAGGGTTTTGTTCAAGTTAAGTGTTTCCACCCAAGGTTCATTCCTACACCATCTAAGGTAAGTTTTACGGTATTTCCATGTTGTTTAAGGTATTGAGAAGTTGAAACACTTGGATTGTAGAAGAATATAGAAAATGGGTCATGAATGTGGGAATAGTGTCATTTTGAGTAAAAGCTTGGATTGAGTCATGATTCTTGATGTGTTGTGATTATTATTATGTTATAAATGATGTTAAGAACATGGGATAGACATTTTATATGAATGAATGTACTCGTGTGCTATGACCATGGATATGGATGATTGGAAGTGAATTGAGAAGTAAGGATAATGTAGGTGAATAAAGACTATTGTTATGATGTTGTGAATGTTATTATTGATGTTTGGGAGTTGATATATGATATGGAGGAAGTCGTATAAATAAAGGAGATGCTTTCATCCAATATTCTCTAGCTTTAGTCATGTATGCTAAGCTATCGATTTTCTAATGATCGTATAACTCTAATGAAGGTAGAAACGTGAGCATTGAAGGAGAACGTGCAAGTGATAGAATAGTTGAACGAGAAGGTATGTAAGGCTAACCTTTATTTCGTAAGGCATGGTTCCTTGGCCAAATATCTATTCTTCTATGAGCCTATGATGTCCTCCAAATGATTCTATCTTTAAAAGTTACTAAGCTCATGATTCTCGATATGTTATGATTGTACTAAATTCTTTATATGATGAGTAATCCCCTAGGGATAGATGTAATGAACGACGATAGTAATGATGCTAAAGATGCTTATGGGTTTTTATGTATATGTGCCTATATATGGCTATTATGAAACCCCGAGCTTATATGGCCGGGTAGAATATAGTGTATATATATATATATATTGCGCGCGCACCACTGCAGTTGGGTACGGACAACCCTGATTCTTGGTAGGGCCAGGTATGAATGACCTTGAGCCTTGGTAGGGCCAGGTATAAGAAACACTGAACCTTCATGATCGGGTATGCTATGTACATGATATGGATATGTATAAGATATGAATATGTATATGAATACGAATATGCTATGAATACGAAAATGGATACGAAATGTAAATGAGTAAGGATATGAATATGGATATGGATATGGATGTATGTGCACAATCACGCCTTAGAAATGGAAAGTCCCTATGCAAATCAAGTAAGTGTTTATGACTTTGGATCCACTACCTCCCATCTTATGCTATTTCTTATGTTTCTTATTATGCTTCTATAATGATGTTGATCATGCTTTATATACTCGGTACGTTCTTCGTACGCGTCCTTTGTTTGTGGACGGCTGCGTCATGCCCGCGAGGTGGCCGGGAGATAGGCTTGATCCATAGCGTTATTACTCGGGGACTACATAAGCGGTGCTCCATTTCATTCGGAGCTACGGCTTTTATTTATTCTTTTGTGTACATATTTATGGGCATGGCGGGGTCCTGTCCCGCCTATATGATATGACATACTCTCCTTAGAGGCTTGTAGACATGTGTATATGGTTAGATGTATTTGGCCTTGTCGGCCTATATTTTGGATATCATTTTTTTAGCCTCGTCGGCTTATGTACATTGATATGGGCATTGTTATTGATGATGATATATATGTATTGTTGCCCAATGGAATTAGTATGAATAATGGATGGAAAGTATGATTTAGTTATGTGGCTCACCTAGATGTAAATGAGAAAGTATGATAAGAGGTGCCCGGGTGGGTTAGCACCTGGTGCCAATCACGGCCCTCCGGTTGGGTTGTGACACTTTCATTACATCTATCCTTAGAGGATCAACTATCATATTAGAGAAGTGATAGAATTGTGAAAGTATCGAGGATCATGAGCTTTAGTAACTTTAGAGATAGAGTCATTTAGAAGACATTATGGAACTCATGAAAGGGTATATATCAAAGGAATCACGCCTTAATGAAAGAAGGGTTAGCGTTACATACCTCTTGGTCTACTTAACTACTCAATGTTCACCGTTGAAGCTTGAACAATCTACATTTAGAAGGATTGATACCTTGGTTAAGCCTCAATGATACTCTTATATTCAAACTAGAATAATTCATGATCTAACGAAAATTGGGCAGCATTTCCCCTATTTCGTCAACTTCCACCGTATTACAAAACAACTCCCAAACATTCATGTTAACACCCACAATATCATAATCAAGTAATCACATTCCATTAAGCCTTCAAAATTCATTCTTATGCTCAACTTGTACTAACAACTTCACACCCATTCTTAGCACATTTTCATACAATGCTTCCTCATCACTATTTCTACTTGCCATAACAATATTATACCCATATAATACTAAGAATCATGACTCAAGTTAGCTTACTACTCAAAAACATCATAAAAGTTACATTTAGCCCTCATTTTCTACTTTCTTCTTCTACCCAAGTTGTTCAGCAATCAAGCATTAATGATAACATGATATAAGCATGAAAACTAACCTTATATCTCATGGTAATAAGCTTTGGAGCAGCTATCAACTTATGTGAAAACCCTAGCTTCAATGCCCAAGAATCTCTTGAAGTCTACTAAACCTAGCAAGACTTCTAATACATGGGTACCTTGATTCTTGCCTCTTGATCTTTGTTTTCTCTTGAGTTGGAGTGGAATATGCTTGGAGAAGGGTTTGTAGCTCTCAAGACATGTGGAAATATGAAAAATGAAATAAAAGAACAAGGGCCATCTATTTATACAAAAAAATAAAAATCTGCTCGATGGACTTATACGGACCACTTCTATGGTATAACACCACCACGGAAACACTCCTTTCTGTAAAGGTCATGTTATACGGACCCTCCTTATATGGACCGTATAAACTTATACGGACCGTATAAAATTGTACGGACCGTATAAGTAGTCGTATAACTCCCAGTTACCCTAACTTTCTCTCGTTGATTCGTTTGACTTCCAATCCTCGTGGAACCTTCTTGGCACTTACATAATACTTCATAAACCATAGAATAGGCCCTATAGCACCCTCTCAAGACATCACCAAATGGATATTAGCTCAATTATAGCGAAAACCTTTCCGAACACGACTTACATTTCACTTCCTTCAACAAATTAAATTTCACATATTCGTATGACTTCAAAATCTTATGGTGTGCACTTTAAGCTATCTAATACTTCCCTTAATCTCGTAAGGATTTCATAATCACCTTAAGCTCACATTAGCCTATCCACAAGGCAACAAATCCGGAATTTCCAAGGTGTAACATTCTTCCCCCCTTAGAAACATTCGTCCTCGAATGTTAGGTTCTTAGGGATTCTATAACAATTACACCAGAGTTTCCCATATAATATGGAACTACCATCCTGTAACAGCAACCCAAAATACATCGCCTCACAAGACTACAACAACAACATCAATAACTATGGCCACACACGACCAGGAAAGCATTAACGAAAGCACTACATACCTGAGGCTAATGGCGCCTCTGCCTGAGTCTCTTCTGGGGGTGAAAATAAATGCGGGTACCTGAACTTCTTGTCTTCTTCTACTTCCCAAGTCATCTTCTCCCTATTATTGTTTCTCCATAAAACATTAACTGAAGCTACATCTTTGGTTTTGAGCTTCCGTACTTTCCTATCTAGAATGGCAATGGGACCTTCTTCATAAGACAATTGTTTGGTAACTTCGACATCATCAACCGGTACAACTCTAGAAGGATCTCCAATGCACTTACGAAGCATCGATATATGGAAAACTGGGTGAACTGACTCCAAATCAGGAGGTCGATCTAATTCGTAAGCCACTTGGCCTACCTTGCGTATAGTCTCATAGGGTCCAATGTACCAGGGACTAAGCTTGCCCTTCTTGCCAAATCTCATGATGCCTTCATCGGTGACACCTTCAAGAATACCCAATCCGTCATTTGAAAAGCTAAGTCCCTTCGACGATTATCTACAGAGGATTTCTGATGACTCTGAGCCATTAATAATCGATCCTGTATAAGCTTGACTTTCTCTATAGCTTGCTGGACCAAGTCTGGCTCTATTAATTTAGTCTCTCCTTCTTTGAACCACCCAATTTGAGATCTACACTTGCGTCCATATAAAGCCTCATACGGGGCCATTTGGATGCTAGAATGATAACTAATGTTATATGCAAATTCAATAAGTGGTAAGGTATCATCCCAACTACCTCCAAATTCCAATATACATACCCGTAGCATATCCTCAAGGGTCTGAATGGTACGTTCAGCTTGTCCATCGCTGTGGGTGAAATGCCGTGCTAAGGCTCACCTGAGTCCCCAAACTTTATTGGAAGGTTTTCCAAAAATTGGCTGTAAATTGAGTCCCTCTATAGGAGATAATAGATAGTGGAACACCGTAAAGTCGCACTATTTCTTTAACATAAAGCTTCGCATAATCTTCTGCTACATACGTGGTTCTGACCGGTAAGAAATGAGCTGACTTCGTGAGTCTATCCACTATCACCCATATAGAATCATACTTACGTCAAGAACGGGGTAATCCTGTAATGAAGTCCATGTCAATTACTTCCTATTTCCAAGTCAGAATTTCCATAGCTTGCAACAATCCACCCGGCTTTTGGTGCTCAATTTTCACTTGCTGACAGTTAGGACATTGAGCTACGAATTCCGCTATATCCTTCTTCATCCCGTTCCACCAATATATAGATTTGAGATCATGATACATTTTCGTTGCTCCGGGCTGAACGAAATAACTGGAACAATAGGCTTCTCTCAATATTTGGTGGCGTAATCCTGCAACATCAGGAACACACAACCTGCCCCGACATTGGAGAACTCCATCTCCAGAAATCTCAAAGGACGGCTTCTTCTTCTGAGGAAGTGTGTTTCTATAATGAATTAGCATGGGATCCTCATATTGACGCTCTTTCACTTCAACTACTAGCGACGAGACAGCTGCATTTTGAATGATAGCTCCCACACTGCCTGAGTCCACTACTCGAACTCCTAGGCTAGCTAACTGCTGGAGCTCACGAGTTATCTTGATTTTCTCTGGCTGAACATCGCATAAACTTCCCATGGATCTACGGCTAAGAGTATCAGCCACAACATTTGCTTTCCCGGGATGATATAGGATGTTAACATCATAGTCTTTCAACAATTCCAACCATCACTGTTGCCGTAAATTCAATTCTTTCATCTTGAAGATATACTGAAGGATCTTACGATCTGTACAAATATCAACGTGGACGCCATACAAATAATGTCTCCACATCTTCAATGCATGAGTCACTGCAACAAATTCAAGATCATGGGTCGGATAATTTTTCTCATGTTTTCGTAACTGTCTTGAAGCATACGCAATCACCTTACCATGTTGCATTAACACACAGCCTAACCCAACGCTTGAAGCATCACAATAGACAACATAACCTTCCGATCCCTCTGGAAGTGTCGGGGATCAAGGCGAAATTAATCTATCCTTTAGCTCTTGGAAACTATGTTCACAAGCATCTGTCCATTGAAATTTAGCCAATTTCTGGGTCAGCTTCGTGAGTGGTGCAGAAATAGAAGAAAAGCCTTCTACAAACTTCCTCTAATAACCTGCTAAGCCCAGAAAACTGCGAACCTCCATAGGTGTTGTAGGCCTTGGCCAAGTCTTCACAGCCTCAATCTTTTAGGTATCTACCCGAATGCCATCGGCTGGAATAATATGCCCCAAAAAGGTCACTGAGTTCAACCAAAATTCACACTTAGAAAATTTGGCAAATAACTCTCGAGTCTGGAGAACCTTAAGAACAGTATGCAGATGATCCGCATGTTCTGCTTCAGATCAAGAATATACCAGGATATCGTCAATGAACATGATCACAAACAAATATAGGAAAGGCCTGAACACATTGTTCATCAAATCCATAAATACTGTCAGTGCATTAGTTAGCCCAAATGACATTACCCGAAACTTGAAATGGCCATATATGGTTCTGAAGGTCGTCTTAGGAATATCTTTCTCCTTAACTCTCACCTGATAATACCCGAATCTCAAATCTATCTTTGAAAATCATTTGGCGCCTTGTAATTGATCAAATAAGTCATCAATCCTTGGGAGCGGATATTTGTTCTTGATCGTCACTTTATTCAGTTGCCGATAGTCAATGCACATTCGTAAGGAGCCATCTTTCTTTCGCACAAACAACACGGGTGCTCCCCACGGGGAAGAACTAGGCCTAATAAAACCTTTTTCAAGCAAGTCCTTCAATTGCTCCTTCAACTCTTTCAACTCTGCGGGAGCCATCCTATAGGGAGGAATAGATATGGGCTTGGTATCCGATAGCACATATATAGCGAAATCAATCTCCCGCTCTGGAGGGAGGCCTGGAAGCTCTTCCGGGAATACATCCGAAAACTCATTCACCACAGGGACAGACTGAAGAGTTGGCGGTTCAGCTTCTATATCATGAGCCCGAACTAGGTGGTAAATACAACCATTTGTGATCATTTTCCTTGCCTTCAGATAGGAAATAAACCTACCTTTTGGGGATGCAGTATTTTCTTTCCATTCTAAAACTGGTTCTCCCGAAAACTAGAACCGAACTATTTTCATTCTACAATCAACATGGAAATAGCAAGAAGCCAACCAATCCAAGCCCATGATAACATCAAAGTCCACCATTTTTAACTCATGTAAATTAACCATAGTACGTGTTACACCTCGAATTTTTTTTCCGTTGATGCACAGTGAATAGGCTAACGAAGAACACGAAGTATATGGTGTTTCAATAAGTAAGAAATAGCATTCGATGATTCTAAATAAGATTTCAAAGACATTTGATGTTAGACGAGAAAGTTACCAAGAGAAGGCAATGTATACGATAAGTATCGGAAAGGATTCGCGAGTAACGAGTTAGTGATGGCTTAATGAAGTTTTGGAGAAGAGTTATTGTCACGACCCAACCCCGTAGGCCGTGACTAGTGCCCGAGCTGGGCACCCATACGCGCTCGTTAACCAGATTCGGTATACTAACGACTCATACATATATAAATATCAAACGCGGCTCTAAACGGACGCATACAAACACATATATATAGTACGAAGCTTTAAGGCTGCCATAATATACATAACATGTCAAAGCATACATACACGCAGCCGACAAGGCTGCCATGGCGGATGGGCCGCCCAAACACAACTTACACGTCGCATACGAACAAAACTGTACATAACCCACATCTATGTCTACAGACCTCTAATACAGAACAACAGAATCAGATGACGGGACAGGGCCCCGCCGTACCCTGAATAAACATAATCATATACATCGGGAGAGTATATACCCAAATATCGGCTCCCGAACAAAGGGAGCACTGCGAACGGCGAACGGGAATCCTACGCGGTGGATCACAAAAACGCGTATCGAATGCAGCCACTGCGGGCATGAAACGCACCCCGAAGGAAGGGGTTAGTACGGAATATGTGCGAGCATGTAAAGCATGAAATACGAGGCAGTCGTACTTTATATAAGGAGTAGAAAACATGAATACGGTAACTTTAAACCACAAAACTTACCTCCGAAATATAAATCATACATGTCCATATCATATCCCAGTCAGACAATCATTCCGCACATGCGTATACATATAACGTGTCCCGCCCTCTAACGAGAGACTCGGTAAGTAAGATCATATCATCATCCCATATATACATACATATAGCGTGTCCCGCCCTCCAGGTGAGGGACTCGGTGTATAGTGTGTCCCGCCCCCTAGTGAGGGTCTCGGTGTATAGCGTGTCCCGCCCTCTAGTGAGGGTCTCGGTGTATAGAATCATGTCATCATCATATCATCATATACATAGCGTGTCTAGGCCCTCTAGTGAGGGACTCGGTGTATAGAATCGTCATATCATCCGTTATCGTATATCATATCAAACTTCATATCACACCATATTTCGGATTAGACGTCATACTTAGGAATACGGCATAGTGCACACGAACGGTAGTGAGGAACCATATACACAAATCATCATCACGGGCTCAACAACATAGTCAATCGAAATCTCATTTTAAAGCTAAATAACGATTAAATCAAGTTTCTTCCAAAAATCATTCGAGAACATATCAAGTAGTGCTTTAGAAATTGTAGGTACGTGTCAAGATCGCATAACATAGCTTGTGGAAGACAAGAACATAGTCGTCATTACAGACTCAATAGAATAGTCTAAGCGAATTATTATTTCGAAACCAAGACAATAGTCAAATCGAATTTTCGTTCGAATACCACTTAAACATATCAACCCGAACTTCGAAACCATAGTTATGTAACAAAATCATATGCGTGAGATCATTATCATAAATTCAAAAGGTAAGCAAACTGATCGTACTTGAAATCGGGATCATATTCTTTCAAAAGTCGTCCGAAATACATAAAGGAAAGTCGCGGGACCCACGGACGGTGTCGACCCGAGCCGGCCCGCCTATGGAAAACATAGTCATCATACATCATGGAATCATTTTTGAGCATATCGAAGCGATCCGGTTCTGTCTGTGAAAGTTACGGACTTTCGTAGTTTTCGGAATCATTTAGGAACAAAACTCTTTTAAAAACCAACTTTTTATGCAACTCTTGAAACTTAGTCATACAAAAGACATAGGGACCAATATTTCATCATATCATGCATACAAAGACCAAGAAACAAATAATAATCACAGATATGGTCGGATCGCGAGAGTAGAATCTCCTCGAGGCTCGTATCATAGCTTATTTAAGACTAAGGCATGCCAAAAGAAGGAAGGGTTGCGCTTTACATACCTCGATCGCTCTCAACGCAAATCCAAACTCAAGCTAACTCCAACTTACGACTCGGCTGCCCAAGGTCTACAAACAATCCATAATAAGCCAAACATTAGCTATAACCATTTGGGCATTTAATTCCACATTTGCCCTTAATTCTACAGAAATTTGGGCAGCATTTCCCCTGTAAATAGGCTACCCCAAGAATTTAACTCGGTCAAAATCAACAACAACAACAACAACAGCCAACCTAGCAACATTAATAATCAATCCGAAAGGCAATATTACATCAATAACTCTCTTTTACATCATTCAACAACTTTCAACATATTCGATTCAACGACTTACGTTCAAGCCAACATCGACGCTTATATATTCAAATACCAATCCGAATCCATACTAACAACATTCAAGAACATTTTAAGCAATTCATACAACATTTCAAACATTCCAACAATGACTCCATTTTTCCCGAAAACAGCCCCAAACCCGAGAACACAACCTTAACCCATTCCTCACTTCCAAATCATGATTTGCACCAACAATCTACACTCTAACAATGTCATTTTCACAACTATAAAAATTTGCATTAAATGCTTCTCCAAATCAGCCCGCAACTTTCACAACATCAACTAAAGTCATTAAACTCTCATTTCCAACATAGAATTCATAACGACGACAACTAAAACATTAAGTAGAATCAATCCATTCATTGTCATATAATATGACCCATATTCGGCTAACACATCCACAACTAACTTTCATGATTTTCATTCTTCTCTTCTCACTACAACATTCAAAACATACTAACTAGCATTAATTCATCGCTTCAATACAACACAACACACACACACCTCACACGGCTATATACTACACACACCCCTTCACTCCAACATGCCATCTTTCATGGATTTCATTCATTTTAACATACTACAACATGCATACAACCTTTATAACACATAAAACATAATTGGTTCTTACCTTTCTTCTTCAACTCCCCAAATAGGCTAGGGTTTGCAATTGACACAACGAATGCTTGGATGACCCGAACAACGCTCCCACGCTACTTAGGGACCCACAATTAGTGGATTTGCATCAACAAAATATTTTTGTAATGGCTCCAATTGATCTTCAATTTTTTTCTTTCTTGGCCGTGAGCCTCTCTTTGGGTCTTCAACTTCTTGTCTTTTTTTTCTAAGTGTTGTGAATGATAAAAGATGACTACTTGATCATCTTTTGTGCTATTATATGAATGGAACAAGTGTCCTTGGCCCACACCATGTGTTGGAGCAATAAAAATTGAACACAAATTGGGTGGGCCATCTTCAATAACCACACGGCCACAAGGAAAATAATGCATGATTTTCAACTTCCATTGTTACACCTCGCGTTTTGTATATTTGAATATCCCGAGTTAATGACGAGAAGTTAAGGACAAGACTATGTTCTAAAATTATCTTAATGCATTAGTAGGTTATGAGCATTATTTACGGACGGTGGTAGTATGGAAATAATGAGAAAGGTTAAGGGTAAAAAGGAAAATTCGAAAAAGGGTTCATGGAAAATATTGCGGAGGACTAAGGGTAAAATGGGAATTTTGCAAAGTTCAAGAAAGTTCATGAAGGGGGCCATGTTGGCCGTGCACTACATGCCCTTATTTTGAATTAAAGGGGGCTAATTGTGAAGTATGAAAGTTGTGGACCAAGGCTTGTTTAATAAGACATTAGTCTTCCTTTAATTTTAAGAAAATTCAAGAATTCTCTAGAGAGGATTATGTGGCCATGTTCTTATCTTGAGGGGCCAAATTAAAAAATAAGGAAAATGGGTGGAAGACAAGTATATATATAGGAAGTCATCTTTTGGTAAATTTGAAGAAAAACTCAAGAAAAGAAAAGAAAAGTCAAGAAAAAAAGAAAATTCTAGAGGAAGAAAAAAAGAACATGAGTCCATACTTGAGGGACTAAGATGTAAATATGGAAAGGGTGGTGAAATATATATATATATAAATATATGTGGTCATCTTTTAATTGAAGAGAGTGGAAGAGAAAGAAAGAGCAAGCAAAACAAAAAAAAGAAAGAAGAGAAGAGAGAGGGTTCGGCCAAACATGGCCTAGGAAGAGTGAAGGAGAAAATTATTTTCTCCTAGTTTTCCTACTAAATGGAAGGTCCTCTACAACGTGGTATAATTATTTCGGGAGATAGGCCATCCGTTTCGTCGTTTCCGCATTCTAGCCAAGTGAGGAAGTTGAAGGAAAAAGGTAAGAATCCAATCTTCTTATATGTATTATGGATGGTTATGCATGTTGTGATGTATAGAAATGAATGAAAAGTATGGAAGTGTTATGTGTTGTGTTGGCCGAAGGATGTGTTGTTATGTAGAAAAGATGAAATGATTTTATTTACTAGTTTGATGGTTGGGTTGTGAATTCTATAATGTAAAATGGATGAGGAACATGAGATCATGCATGTTAAAGTTGTAGCTATGTGTGTGGTGTGGTGGCCGAATGGCATAGTGTTGTGTGGAGGTGATGAGTTAATTTTTATTTAGTAATTTAATTGTTGTGTTGTGGATTTCATGATGAAAAATGAGAACTTATGGGGTTAAAAATAAAGTTATGTTTGTTTGTGGATTATGGAAGGAGTTAGTGTGACTTTGGTGTGGTTCCTTATAATTGCATGAATAATATTGTAAATGTGTGGTGGTTATATTTCATGAATATGGAAGAAAGGAAACGTCGTTGGGTTATGTAAAAAGAGTTACTAATGTTGGAATGTATGTTGAATGGAATGTTAATGTTGTTGATCAGAATTGTTGGTATTGTTGATAGTTTGGCGGGTTGAATTCGATCGTTGTTGATTGAAATCGGCCAAGTTAAACTTGGTGGCATGGTATATTTACAGGGGGAAATGCTGCCGAAATTTCGGTAGCCAAGTGTCATTTGAAGGATCCGCCTAAATACACTAATCAAGTTTTGGTAAACATGACCAAATTGTAGATTTTGACGAATTTGGAGCTTGAAATTGAACAAAGATAAGGAGCGGAAAGAGGTATGTAAGACTTCACCCTTCTTTCTATGGCATGTCTTAGACGTACTAAGTTGGATACGGGCCTCGGGGACCATTCCTTTTCTCGAAATTCAAGATTGAAATTCGCTACTATTCATTCAAGAAATTGAACTAGAAATGGTGCGAAACGTTGGAAAACTTCTTAGACCTCTAGAACTTGCATAAATGAGACCCGATTACCTTAAAACTCTCATGAGTAATGCCATGAAACGTCTTACATGTAAATTGTGTGCGCCGCCTCATTTGACCCGAGGTGGGCCCATTGCTCTCGAATTTTCTCTATCGCTTCGTTTGACTTGTTTTGGAGTAGAATCCTAAGGAAACTTTTGATCCTCGTCCCGACTATCAAACGATGGGTACAAAGACTACTCTAATGTAAAAATGTCTATGATGACCGTGATAACGATAATGCTAAGAAAGAACATACGTCCATGATAAGTACGACAAAGATGATTCCTTGACTAAGGTAAAGAATATGATCTTATAATGATAATGATGGGGTCAAAAATGAGAAAAACGTCTACGATAGATATGTTGACGATATGTTCTGCTATAAAAATGAAAATATGGAAATGTTAAACGATTTCTTGATATCTCAACCCTATTATAGGGAATGACCGCCATAAAGGTTCTAAGTAGATGAAACTATACCTTATGACCCTATTCGATGTTTTCTCATAATGACACTTTTCATTGGTAACCTCGCCTTATGATACACGTGTATGTGCATGAAAATGTATATGTAAGTGTATATGACACATGATATTGTTGAATGTATATGTATATGGGGAATGGGGAAGAACGGGCGTGTCCACCGATTCGGCTTATCATCCGGACGCGGGATGCCGGACGCGGGATATATGGGAGAGGCCGTACGCGGCGTCGGTTTATGTGATGTCGACATATATACTATGATATACTTGGGACACCGTTGGGGAGGGGTGGGAGAGCCGATGAATCGGCGTCTGTAAATGCGAGTAAAAAGCACTGTTTTCTGAAATGTTCTGTTTTCTGTATATGTGATATATGTAATATGTTGGGACACTGTTGGGGAGGGGGGTGGGAGAGCCGATGTACTCGGCGTCTGTGAATGTAAGTAAAGGACACCGTTCTCCGAAATGTTCTGTTTTCTGTATACGTAAATAAGAAGTACCGTTTTCTAGAAAGAAACTAAGCATGCATGGCATCCGCCTGAAAGGCACTCACACGTACAGGTTATATCTAACCCAGATAAGCTCCATAAGTTTGTACCGTTATTATTCATACTACATATACCTTTATCATGTTACTATTCATGTCTTACATACTCAGTACAATGCTCGTACTGACCCCTCTTCTTCGGGGTCGCGTCCATGCGCGCGGTACACCCGGATGGATTGAAGGTAATATAGAAGATGTTCCGGCGAAGTTGGCGAGCTCCTTTTGGCCTCGAGTGTAGCCGAGTCGAGGACACGTGCCGGGACTTCGATTATAGTTAGAGACTTTGCGTACGCAGTCGTGGGTACCGAGAAGTCGGTTGTCGGTGGCTCCATAGGCCAATGTGTCGGCTTGTATTACGATATAAGTTTTATACGATTACATGTTTTATTTGATTTAAGAACAACAAAAGGATATTCCAATAAACTATTTATGTTTACTTGTCTTAGAGGTTTTAAAAAAAAAAAATTGAAAAAAATTGAGTACGTAGTAGGAGTCAGCGGGTTCGCTCGGCTCCGGTTACGGGGTCGGGTGCCCATCACACCCTGATCAAGATTGGGGTGTGACAAAGTGGTATCAGAGCAGGTCGGTCCAATGGTTGTCTGCAAAGTCGTGTCCGGTGCCTCGTGTTTATGGGTGTGAAGCCGGCCACATCTATAGACAGGAGGCTACGGGGCATTTAGGAAATGTTGACCTTCTTTCTGTCATTAGATCGTGCGATAGCGCCAAGTCATAGGAAATGAGATCCCTTATACTAATTGTTGAATTCCGCAGGCGCCCAGTATCGGCGGAAAAAGGCGAATGATGATATGGAAAGTCAGAAAAGGTAAGATTGGACTGATATACTTGTTCTGTTACGTGGAGCTGGGCGCCAGACAGGAAATAGCTATACATGCAGGCGGAAGATGGACATCGGGAAAAGAAAAAGGGCAAAACGGTTATTGTAGAAGAAAGGACGTATTACGAGAATATCTCGGAAATTGTAAAGCTTTGATTGGCTTCAGATCGAGTAGTAAAGGCCATGTGAGAAAGCGGACGCAAAAATATCAGTGCTAAGGCACCGAATCTCACCAAAGTTTCGAGGTTAAGCGTGCTCAGGTGAGAGCAATTCCATGATGGGTGACCCCCTGGGAAGTGAACCAAAAGCTCTACAAATTGAGATGCAAGGGACGAATGAGCAATTAAGAGTAACCTAAGGAAAACAAGAATATATGGATGGATGGAGACCTTAAGAGGACGTGTAAGATGAGGTGGATTAGTTCGGAAAGAGACAGAAAGTGTGTCACGGCCACAGAACTAGGATAGGCTTGAACGAGTTTGGACGTATTTTGTGGGCTAGTTAGTAGTAATTGAATATATGTATATGTGAAGGTGTAGGATATCCCAAATATGATTGTATCGGTGGACATGTGAATCCCGGAACCAAAGTTACGGACAAAAGGCATTAATCGAGTAAGGGTACCGAAGTTCGAGTGATAGCAAGAGTAAATGGGTACGAGTGTTGCAAAGTAAGCCGTTATTATTCCACTGTAGATTGAGATTGGGAATGAGGATATGAGACGAAGTATAAATGGATAATGGTATAGGTGCGCCCCAAAAGGGGGGAAGCAGGTGAGAGAAATGTAAGGATGAGATAAAGACAGTTGATACGGTAGTGTGTTTGATATGAACACTTGAGCTACGAGGAGACCTCTCATTTAAGTAGATTAGGAAGGTCGGAAAAACCAACACCAAGTGGATAGAAGTTCGGTGATCGTGAAAAAGTTTGCACGTACTTGAATAATGTGACGCGTAAAATGAGCGTATATGAAGAGAAAGAGTATAACAAAGAGAACGGTATGGGATAGCCTAAGAGCTAATATGAAAGATGGAAATAGTTTTGAAAAGGAGTTTCCCCCGAGGTACTTATGAGACTCCCGGACGACTAATTGAACATTCGAGGACGAATGTTCTAAAGAGGGAAGGATGTTACACCTCGCGTTTTGTACATTTGAATATCCAAGTTAATGACGAGAAGTTAAGGACAAGACTATGTTCTAAAATTATCTTAATGCATTAGTAGGTTATGAGCATTATTTACGGACGGTGGTAGTATGCAAATAATGAGAAAGGTTAAGGGTAAAAAGGAAAATTCGAAAAAGGGTTCATGGAAAATATTGCGGAGGACTAAGGGTAAAATGGGAATTTTGCAAAGTTCAAGAAAGTTCATGAAGGGGGCCATGTTGGCCGTGCACTACATGCCCTTATTTTTAATTAAAGGGGGCTAATTGTGAAGTATGAAAGTTGTGGACCAAGGCTTGTTTAATAAGACATTAGTCTTCCTTTAATTTTAAGAAAATTCAAGAATTCTCTAGAGAGGGATTATGTGGCCATGTTCTTATGTTGAGGGGCCAAATTAAAAAATAAGGAAAATGGGTGGAAGACAAGTATATATATATAGGAAGTCATCTTTTGGTAAATTTGAAGAAAAACTCAAGAAAAGAAAAGAAAAGTCAAGAAAAAAAAAGAAAATTCTGGAGGAAGAAAAAAAAAGAACATGAGTCCATACTTGAGGGACTAAGATGTAAATATGGAAAGGGTGGTGAAATATATATATATATAAATATATGTGGTCATCTTTTAATTGAAGAGAGTGGAAGAGAAAGAAAGAGCAAGCAAAACAAAAAAAGAAAGAAGAAGAGAAGGGGTTCGGCCAAACATGGCCTAGGAAGAGTGAAGGAGAAAAATTATTTTCTCCTAGTTTTCCTACTAAATGGAAGGTCCTCTACAACGTGGTATAATTGTTTCGGGAGATAGGCCATCCGCTTCGTCGTTTCCGCATTCTAGCCAAGTGAGGAAGTTGAAGGAAAAAGGTAAGAATCCAATCTTCTTATATGTATTATGGATGGTTATGCATGTTGTGATGTATAGAAATGAATGAAAAGTATGGAAGTGTTATGTGTTGTGTTGGCCGAAGGATGTATGTTGTTATGTAGAAAAGATGAAATGATTTTATTTACTAGTTTGATGGTTGGGTTGTGAATTCTATAATGTAAAATGGATGAGGAACATGAGATCATGCATGTTAAAGTTGTAGCTATGTGTGTGGTGTGGTGGCGAATGGCATAGTGTTGTGTGGAGGTGATGAGTTAATTTTTTATTTAGTAATTTAATTGTTGTGTTGTGGATTTCATGATGAAAAATGAGAACTTATGGGGTTAAAAATAAAGTTATGTTTGTTTGTGGATTATGGAAGGAGTTAGTGTGACTTTGGTGCTTAGTGGTTCCTTATAATTGCATGAATAATATTGTAAATGTGTGGTGGTTATATTTCATGAATATGGAAGAAAGGAAACGTCGTTGGGTTATGTAAAAGAGTTACTAATGTTGGAATGTATGTTGAATGGAATGTTAATGTTGTTGATCGAAGATTGTTGGTATTGTTGATAGTTTGGCCGGGTTGAATTCCGGATTGTTGTTGATTGAAATCGGCCAAGTTAAACTTGGTGGCATGGTATATTTACGGGAAATGCTGCCGAAATTTCGGTAGCCAAGTGTCATTTGAAGGATCCGAGTTCTAAATACACTAATCAAGTTTTGGTAAACATGACCAAATTGTAGATTTTGACGAATTTGGAGCTTGAAATTGGAACGACATAAGGAGCGGAAAGAGGTATGTAAGACTTCACCCTTCTTTCTATGGCATGTCTTAGACGTACTAAGTTGGATACGGGCCTCGGGGACCATTCCTTTTCTCGAAATTCAAGATTGAAATTCGCTACTATTCATTCAGTAAAATTGAACTAGAAATGGTGCGAAACGTTGGAAAACTTCTTAGACCTCTAGAACTTGCATAAATGAGACCCGATTACCTTAAAACTCTCATGAGTAATGCCATGAAACGTCTTACATGTAAATTGTGTGCGCCCGCCTCATTTGACCCGAGGTGGGCCCATTGCTCTCGAATTTTCTCTATCGCTTCGTTTGACTTGTTTTGGAGTAGAATCCTAAGGAAACTTTTTGATCCTCGTCCCGACTATCAAACGATGGGTACAGTACTACTCTAATGTAAAAATGTCTATGATGGCCGTGATAACGATAATGCTAAGAAAGAACATACGTCCATGATAAGTACGACAAAGATGATTCCTTGACTAAGGTAAAGAATATGATCTTATAATGATAATGATGGGGTCAAAAATGAGAAAAACGTCTACGATAGATATGTTGACGATATGTTACTTCTATAAAAATGAAAATATGGAAATGTTAAACGATTTCTTGATATCTCAACCCTATTATAGGGAATGACCGCCATAAAGGTTCTAAGTAGATGAAACTATACCTTATGACCCTATTCGATGTTTTCTCATAATGACACTTTTCATTGGTAACCTCGCCTTATGATACACGTGTATGTGCATGAAAATGTATATGTAAGTGTATATGACACATGATATTGTTGAATGTATATGTATATGGGGAATGGGGAAGGGCAACTGTGTCCACCTGATTCAGCTGGCTTATCATCCCGGACGCGGGATGCCCGGACGCGGGATATATGGGAGAGCCGTACGCGGCGTCGGTTTATGTGATGTACGACATATATACTATGATATACTTGGGACAACTTTGTTGGGGAGGGGGGGTGGGAGAGCCGATGATTCGGCGTACGTAAATGCGAGTAAAAAGCGTTTTCTTAAATGTTACGTTTTCGTATATGTGATATATGTAATATGTTGGGACAACGTTGGGGAGGGGGTGGGAGAGCCGATGTACTCGGCGTACGTGAATGTAAGTAAAGGACACCGTTCTCCGAAATGTTACGTTTTACGTATACGTAAATAAGAAGTACCGTTTTCTAGAAAGAAACTAAGCATGCGTGGCATCCGCACTTTGAAAGGCACTCACACGTACGAGTTATATCTAACCCAGATAAGCTCCATAAGTTTGTACCGTTATTGTTCATACTACATGTACCTTTATCATGTTACTATTCATGTCTTACATACTCAGTACAATGCTCGTGCTGACCCCTCTTCTTCGGGGGCTGCGTCCATGCCACGCAGGTACACCCAGATGGATTGAAGGTAATATAGAAGATGTTCCAGCGAAGTTGGCGAGCTCTATTGTTTCACAGAGTGTAGGCCGAGTCGGAAGTACACGTGCCGGGACTTCGATTACGGTTAGAACTTTGCGGAACAGAGTGGTACAAGTCGGTTGTCGGTGGCTCATAGGCCAATGTGTCGGCTTGTATTACGATATAAGTTTTATACAGTTACATGTTTTATTTGATTTAAGAACAACAAAAGGATATTCCAATAAACTATTTATGTTTACTTGTCTTAGAGGTTTTAAAAAAAAAAAATTGAAAAAAATTGAGTACGTAGTAGGAGTCAGCGGGTTCGCTCGGCTCCGGTTACGGGGTCGGGTGCCCATCACACCCTGATCAAGATTGGGGTGTGTCCATTTATTCCATTTTTGGTCTCAAATTTTCCTAATTGTCCCATGCAACAAATTCATGAACAACTTGTGTCTCAAGACAAAATCAAAGGTCAAAAGTCCCGACTTCGCATCCCGGAATGGTTTTGTCTCTAGCTTATCATAGTTAATCCGGATTGTCCCAACATACAAAAATACGGGATATAACATCCTTCCCCCCTTTAGAACATTCGTCCTTGAATGTTCAACTAGTCTTATAAAGCCGTATAAGATCTCGGGGGAAGTTCCTTTAATTACCATAGCATGCGGCCATCCGTCTAGGATCACGTTTCTTCTTTCCTTCTTTATCTCGTTGTCGGTTCTCAAATCATCTCTTTATCCTTAATTCGAACTCTCTTATTGTTCCTTTGCTTAGATCTCGCCTTTCAACTTTCGGTCACACATTATGTTCCAATCCTTACATCTTACCTTGATTTCTCGCATCCGCTTATAAAGTTTAGGGGTGTGCTTATATTACCCGATTATGTTTGCCTTATATCCGCATTTCCCATTCCTAGTAAACGGTACTTTGATCATGATATATCCGATTCCCGACCTTCCATCTACTCACTTTCTTCCCTTTTTCCACCGTGCAGTCTTTGCATTCGAAGCGTATAAACTTGACTTGTAATAGAAATAATCGAGCTTGCCTTATAAAATTTGTGCCGTAATATGTTTGCTCTGAAAGGGTTCGTTTCAATAGTCAATTAATGCCTTCCACCGAGCCACCGCGTTGGTTGCCGGAATACATATAGTTAAATCTAAACTGGATATAGACATTATACACCTACGCGGACGTAGTCACTATCGTCTCACTTAAAATATTTCCAACAACATTCGAACTCGTCCCACTCAAAGTCGTGATACATCTTCTTCCTCTTTCTGGTCTAATCTACCTCGTTCTACGTGACCATTTAAGGTTCCGACCTACTCCGACACTCTGGGACCCTTTGGATTATTCTAGCTTCTCATTTGCCTCTTTCGTCCGAATTTGACGAAACCAAGGAAAGAGAAACTTCCCGACACCGTCCCAGAATTTCTTTCACTCCGGCCACAAGATTAACCTCGGAACTGCGATGAAATACGGTGCTTTAATATTGTTACGGTAGCATTCACGTCACCGCGTGATCTTCGGCCACATGCAAGGTAAGGTTGGAGTCTTATCGGTTTTTCAAAAACGTTCTCCACGACACAATTACCGTTTTACCCTTGATCCCCGCGTTCACTTTTCACTTACGGAATACGATTACAGCTTCGAGTCCTCGACTTCCATTCACTATAATGGTAAACATACCTTAATTTACGAATACTCAATTATCGGTCCTTAAATTTAACTTCACGGCTATTAAATAACAATCATACGGCGAATACATATATACGAACAATTTTCCAATAAGTACTCATATACCGAAGGACGAGCCGAGATCTCTACCGATGCGGTGGGCTATGGGGCGAAGTGTGCCTCCTCCTCGTCATCCCCGAAGGACGAATCCGAGGGATATGGGACGTCCGGCGACTCAAGTTCCACCGAAAAATGGCAAGAGTATAAGGGGCTAGAATAAGGTGTAACGCTCGGCGGGGAAAGGCTGGCCGAACAAAGTGCTCCACCATAGGAGCGGCGCACGATGTCGGGGAAGCTCTCTCCCGGTGCCCCCCGCCCCCATACTCGGACGGATAGCATCAAGATCTCTCGTGGGTCCTCCTCGGCGGGGTCGCGGAGAACTCGGAAGGAATCGTCGCGGATCACCCGAGGGATCGGTCTAAGATAAAGAATATGCCAAAAGGATCCTCCCTCGGATATTTATCCTCTGCGGGGGTCGAAACACTACGAGATCGGGGAATCTTGGCGGGATCCTCGAGGGGTCGAGTAAATAGAATGAACAAGGCTCCTCTCGGGCCGGAAGCATGGGTGAGGATGCAAGGACGCCTTATTAGCACCCCCAATATCCGAATGTGTGTTTTCTGTTATAGCCGTATTTCGTACGTTCGGATAATAAGCTCGGGATAATTGCGAAGATTAAAGGCAAGATTATTGCCAAAATTATTTTAATGTACAAGTTGGTTATGAATATTATTTATGGACATTGGTAGTATGGAAATATTGGGAGAGGCCAAGGGAAAAAAGAAAAATTTGCAAAATGGCCGATGAAAATAATGTGGAAGGCTAGGGGCAAAATGGTAATATTGAGGAAAGTAGAGGGGCAAAATGGGAATTTCACTAAAGGGTTCATGAAAGTTCTAAAAGGGCCTATTGGCCATGTGAAAAAAAAAAGAAAAAGAAAAGAGAAAAGATGACAAAAATAAGTCATCTTTTATTTTAGAAAAAAAAAAAATTTCAAGAAAAGAAAAGGAAAATTCTAGAAAAATGTAGAGAGAGAGGCATGTGCCCCTCGTGTCTAAATGATTGGAAGAAGATATATATATAAGAGAGGTTCATCTTTTGAATCAAGAATTTGGAGAGAGAAGAAAAGAAAGAAAGGAAAAAAAAAAAAAGAGAATTAGGCCAAACAAACAAGGCCAAGAGGGGGTGAAGGAGAAAAATATTTTTCTTCAAGTATTCCTACCAATTGGAGGGTCCTCTATGACATGGAAGAGTTGTTGGAGCAAGTAGAACACATATTCTTGCAAAAGTTATAATTCTAGCTAAGTGTGGAAGTTGAAGGAAAAAGGTAAAATTCATTTTCTTTTATATGTTATGAATGGTTTGGTATGTTGTAGTATGTGGAAATGAATGGAATTCATGGAAATATGAAAGTTGTGGGTGTTGGCCATGTGTGTGTGATATTGTGCTAAAGATTGAATTAATTTTATGTAGTGTGTTGGTTGTTGTTGTAATGTATAGGAAAAGATGGAAAATTCATAAAAAAATGTTGTTGTTGTGGTGTGGCCGAATGGGGTGTGGTTTGACAAGCCATGGTGATTTAATTCCATTTGGTATTTTGGTTGTTGTGTTGTGGATTTTATGTTGCTAGTAAAAGCTTAATGATCTTATTGAAATTGTAGTAGTTGGAGACTTGTTTTAGAAGCTTATGTAAATTGAATGAAATGTTCTTGCGTGCATGAAAGATAATGTTGTTAGTGTGGTATTGTTAATATGATCTTTAATTGATGTGGAGTCATGAATTTGGAAGAAAAGGAAATGTATTGTTATTGGTTTTATTGGAGTTAGAGGGTGTTGGATGGATTAGTATGTTGATTGAATCGTTTTGAAAGTCATGTGAATTGAATTGAATTGAATTGAATTGAATTGAATTGAATAGAATTGAATGTTGAAGTGTTGCTAGAATAATTGTTGGTATTGTTGATAGTTTGGCCGGGTTGAATTCAGGGATTGTTGTTGATGATTTGGGCCGAGTAAGACTCTTGGGGATGGTGTATTTACGGGGGAGATCTTTTAAATTTCGGCGGATCATAAGTGAATTTATTTGAAAAATCAAGACAAGTGTTCTTAGTAATGAATCTAATGGTTGCATCAATTTTCTTGAATGTAGAATAGCGGTAGCGAGCTTGGACAATTAAGCGTAGCTATATTGGTCGTGAGACGAATGTTAAGGCTACGCCCTTTCTTTCCATGGCATGATTCATCGTGAAGAAAATTAGTGTTAAAAGCTTCCATAACGTTCATTTTCAATATATATATAATGGTTCTAAGGCATGATTTCCTTCTTAAAAGTTTGCAAATGTTTTCCAAAATAGTCATTTTTCTCCAAAAACCAAGTTTGATGATTTTGAAAGCTTTTATGACTAAAACGACGAACATGATTCTATGATAACAAAGATGATGCCGAATATGAGAAAATGTCTATGACGAATACGTCAAGGATATGTTCTTACCATGAACATGACGATATGGAATGTTAAGCTATTTCTTGGATAATGACTATTTTTTTAAAAGGTTCCAAAGTATATGAAGCGATATGTTATGATCCTGTTTTATGTTTCCCGTGAAGTTACTCTTCATTGATAGTCTCGCCTTATTTGTCACGACCCAACCCCGTAGGCCGTGACTAGTGCCCGATCTGGGCACCCAAACACCTATCCAAACTATCACAAGGTATATCAACGCATCCATTGTTGTTTAGCAAGGCTATATTTCAAATTTAGATAATTTCCAAAAAAAAATTGAAGTTGAAGTTTCCTTTGTTTTACGGACTATCCAAAATAACCTCTACGAGAAAATACCAACAAAGGCCACGAAGATGATGTTGTCAACAATATATATACATATGCGGGCAGCGTAGGGCGCCGCGGCGAATAGAGTCGCCCAAACACAACACATACAAACACAACCGTGCGAAAGTAGGCACGACCCACAAAACTTGTCCAATGACCTCTAAACGGTTTGAATGGTCATATGACGGGACGGGTAATCGAATATGTACCCGTGAACAAATATATACAAATGCAACGGACGAATATATACCAAAAATATAAGCTCGGAATGAGAGGAGCACTCCAAATAGCAAGAGGGTGTCCTAAGCATGGATCACGTTTTGAGTCACGTATGAATATTGTTAGGCATGAAACGCGGCCCCGAAGAAAGGGGGTGGTTGAAATATATGTGGAGTATGCTGAGCGAGTTGTAATATACAAATCTGAGTCACAATCGAAATAGGGGTACAGAAAGTAAATACATTTTCAAAATATCAAAATGTTACTTCAAAATATAAGTCATGCATAGGGCACAGGAAATATGGTCGCCCGCCTATCAATGGCGCCATAACACAACATAACACCAGAAAGTTTCAAATCTCCGAATCTCCGTCACATATCATACACAGCATATCGCCATACACGGCATCACACCAAATATAAATGGAACCCTACCCTCGAAGCGAGGAACTCGGTGAACCGTGAACACAACATAACCGTATACATCATAATGTACGATCGAATTATGGCCGGGAGCCGGCGAACGATATCATAGTAGGCACGGCGGGTAGTGAGTAATCATATGAATAAAATCATTATCATAAATCCAAAAGATAAGTTAAATAGTCATATTCGAAATCGGAATAATAGTTATTACTTTTTGTTTCAAAGTTATCGAATTCACATAAAGGGCGTCGCGGGACCCACGGACGAGTATAGACCCGAGAGCGAGCCCGCCTATGAAAAACATACTCATTCTATATCATACAAACTCCTACAAAAATTTCAAAGCAATCCGAGTAATTCGGAGAAAGTTATGAGCGTTTGAACTTTTGGAATCGCTAAAGAATAAGCTTTAAAACCAAAAATCAGCTTTCATGAAATTTTTACAAATTATGAATTCCAAGGATATAAGGATCAGATGTTACACCTCGCATTTTTTTTGCACATTTGGATAGTCCGAGTTAATGGCGGAACGTTAAGGACAAGGATAGTTTCCGGTTTTGTTGAATGCGCGAGTCGCTTGCAAATATTATTGTCATGGAAATTTAAGGGCAAACTTGGAATAAGGAAAATGAGAGGCCATGTGTTATTTTATAATGCAAGACATGCATATGTGGCCAAAGGTTGACTAAGTCAAGGAATCATTCATCTTTTTGGAATTTAAAGAAAAATCTAGAAAATTGAAGAAAAGTGTAGAAAAAAAAAAAAAAGAAAAGAAAAAATCAAGGGCATGGCCGGCCAAGGGAATATATGTGCTTGGCCATGTGACCATAGCTAAGTATATATATGGACAAGTCTTGCAAGGGAAGGCAAAAAGTTATCATTTAACTCTCTAGAAATTTCAAGAGAAATGAAGAAGAAAAAGAAAGGAGAACACGGCCAAGCATGGCTGAGTTCAGTCCATGGAAAAGTTGAAGGAGAAAAATTCTTTTCTTCATGTCTTCCTACTAATTAAGAGGTTCTCTACGCCATGGAGTAGTTGTTGAAGCAAGAGAAGCACTCTTCCATGCAAAACCCACCCTAGCCGAATGGAGGAGAAGTATGAAGAAGGTGAGATTTAATTCTTATTTCCATATGTCATGCATGATTTGTACATGTTGTGCAACGTAGAAATGAATGAAAAACATGGGAATATGGATATGGAAGTTGAGCCATGAAAGTTGTGTTATGGCCGTGTGTGTGTGTGTTATATGTCTAGGGTGACGAATTAATTCTAATTAACATGTTGAATGTTGTAGTGTGCTAAAATGAATAAAATTCATGGAGTTGTGTGTGAATGGTGTGGTGGCCGAATGGTGGTGGTTTTATGTGGAAGAAATGGGCAAATTTTATTTAGTAGTTTACTTGTCGTTGTTGTGAATCTTATGACGTAAAATGAATGATTGATGATTCAAATTGGAGATAAGAGTGTTGTGGGCTGATTTGGAATATAATGAGGTTGTAATATGATTTCTTGTATTGATGAAAATGATAATGCTAGCGTATGGAATTGTAGATATAGTTTATGAATTTGGAAGAAGAAAAAGTGTTATTGATGCTCCTAATGTAGTTGGAAGATTTCGGGTTCCATGGCTTAGTGTTTGCATTGTTTCGAATATTATATGGATTGCTTGAAACGTCCTTGAATCATGTTTGAATGGTCTCGGATTCATACTTGAACATATGATCAATAATGTGAGTTTGAATGAATGTAGTTTATTTGAAGGTAAATGGAATGTTGAGGAATTGAATTGAATTGAATATCGAAGTATTGCTAGTGTTGATGTTGTTTTGGCCGGGTTGAATTCCCGGGTTGTTGTTGATTGAAATCAGCCGAGTTGGAATCTCGGGGATGGCGCATTCGAGGGAAATCTTTGCCGAAATTTCTATAGACAAATGTTGATTCAAGATTTGGATTCTTAAAGGCTTCTAATCAATGTTTGGTAAACACGACCAAATTGTAGATTTTGGCGGATTTGCAACAAGGATTTGGAGAAGCAGAAGGAGCGAAAAGAGGTATGTAAGACTTTACCTTCCTTTCTTGGCATGTCTTAGACGTAGTAGGCTTGAACACGAGGCCTCGGGGACAATTCCTTTCCTAGAAATCCGAGAGGGAAATTAGTTACTATTCATTCGTAGAATTGAACTAAAAATGGTGTGAAATGTTGAAAAAGCTTCCTAAACCCCTAGAACCTGCGTAAAGAGGACCCGATTATCTTAAATCATTATAAATAACGCCATGAGACGTAATATATGTAAATGGTGTACGCTATCTCACCCGGCCCGAGGTGGACCCGGTGTGCCCGGAATTTTTCTATCGTTTCGCTTGACTTGTTTTGGGAGTAGAATCCTAAGGAAATCTTCGACCCGTGTCCCGATTGTCGAACGATAAGTACAGTATCATCCTAGTGCAAGTGTATCCATGACGAAGGTGACCTTATAGAGGTGACGATGAAGCCAAAGATGAGAAAAGTGCCTACGTTAGATATGTAGACTATATACTTTGCTATAAAAAAATGAAAATATGAGGATGTTAAACTAATTACACATATTCCAATGCTATTGTAGGTAATGGCTATTCTAAGGATTTTAAATACATGGAATATTGCCCTTATATCAATCCGATTGATGCGTGTACTCGACATACGTATATGTATATGATAACCGAATTAGAGCGCTATATAAACGCTGATAAATATACATGATATAAGTATATGAATATGATAGCAGAATCAGAGCGCTATAGACGGCGGTAAATGTATATGATATAAGTGTGTATATGTGACAAAACAGAATCAGAGCGCTATAGACGCTGGTAAATGTATATGATATAAGTGTGCATATGTGACAAAAAGAATCAGAGCGCTACAGACGCTGATATATGTATGTGATATGAATATATATATGAAAGAGTCAGGGCGCTATAGACGCCGATATATCTTCGGGGGAAAATGGAGATAAGGGCGGTGGATATACGCATATCCACACGATCGGTTGGAGTATGGCACACGATATCGTCCGGACGCGGGATGCCCGGACGCGGGGTGTGCATATTATGGTTAAATGGATCGGGCGCGACGCCGCAATATAATATATTCTTTTTATGTATATATGTATATATATATGAGTAAGGAAAGCTAAGAAAGTACGAAGTACGCAAAGGCACTTATGAGTACGGGCATCCTCTTATCTCATCCAGATTCTATAATCCCATGGTATTGTTGTTCATACTTACGTTCCCGTTCGTATTATTATTATTCATGTCTTGCATACCACAAGACATTGCTCGTGCGGACCCTGTAAGCGGGGGGCGCTTCGTGCGCGCGGTGACGCTAAACGGATCGAAGTTAATGTAAAAATGTTCCGGCGAAGTTGGCAAGCTCCATTTGGACTCCGCGAAAGATACAAGTCGGAAGTACATGTGCCATATGTATAAAATCATTATCGACTCACGCGATAGAGACTTTGAAGAAATAGTAACCAACCGTGGGTTTTGGGAGTCGCGGTGTATTATAGTACGAGTTGTCGGATTCTACGTATTTTACTTGATTTAACGGCGAATAAAGAATGTTTTAGTAATCTTATTGTATACACACGCATTAGAGGTTCAAAAAAACAAATTTCAAGTACGTAGTAAGGGTCAGCGGGTTCGCTCGGCTCCGGTTACGGGGTCGGGTGCCCATCACACCCTAATCAAGATTGGGGTGTGACATCAATGTTATGGCATATGAGCACAAGAATACGAAGGAAACAAATGCGAATCATAGATAAGCTCGGATTTGCGAGAATAGAGTTTCCTAGAGGCTCGTGACATAGCCTATTTTAACTAAGGCATGCCAAAAGAAAAGGTTAGTTTACATACCTCAAACGCTCTCCAATATAATCCGAACTCAAGCTAAATCCAACCTACGATTGGCTCCAATGTCTACAAACAAGTCATAAAATGCCAAACATTAGCTAATGACTTCTTGGCCTTTAAATTCCAATTTCGCCCTTAATTCTACGAAATTTGCAGATTTCCCCCGTAAATAGGACACCCCCGAGAATTTAACTTACCAAAACAATTAACAACAACAACATCAATAACCAACCTAGCAACATTTATAATCAATCCGAAAGGTAATTCAACAATAATAGCTTTCTTTTCCATCATTCAACAACTTTCATAAATTCACTTCGACGACTTGCATTCAAGCCAACGTCGACGCTTATACATTCACATACTAACCCGAACCCATACCAACCATATTTAAAGACATCCTAAGTAATTCATACAACATTTCCGACAACCCAAATTTTTTCCAAATTAGGCCGAAAACAGCCCCTATACCCATTCCTCATTTTCATGTCATGATTTGTATCCACAATTCTCATTCTAACAATGCTATTCTCATCAATATACGATTTACATTAAATGTACAACAACCTCCAAATCAGTCCGCAACAATCACAACATCAATTTGAGTCATAAAACATTCATTTTCAACATAGAATTCATAGCGACGACGACTAAAACATTAAGCGACATTCATTCGTTCATTGTCATATAATGTGACCCATTTCGACCAACACTATACATATACATATATAGATGATTCTCAATTGTTCTTCACCTTACAATGATCATAATAAACTAACTAAGCATTAATTCATCATTTCAATATCACACCACACACACACACACGGCTCAAGCACCACACACACAACCTTCATCTCCAACATTCCATATTTCATGATATTCATCCAATTTAACATACTACAACAAGCATACAACCTTCACAATACATAAACATAATGAATTCTTACCTTTCTTCTTCAACTTTCCAATAGCCTAGGGTTTCCAAAAGATGAAAAACAATGGATTGATCGCTCCAACGATGCTTCCACGCTACTTAGGGACCTCAAAATAATGGGTTTACATCATGGAAATAATTTTGGAAGAGCTAAAAATGGGGGTTGATTTTCTTGGCTGCTGGCCGAGAGCCTCCTAGGAGAGGTCTTCAACTTTCCCTTTTTTTTTTCTAAGTGTCAAGTGTGGTGAATGAATGGAATGACTTGTGCTCATCTTTTTATCACTTAAATGAATTGCACAATTGTCCCTTGGCCCACATTAATGTGTTGTCCCAATTAAATGTTGACACAAAATTGTGTGGGCCAATCTCCCCATTACACGGCTAGCCATGGAATTTTTGTGGATGATTTCAACTTCCAATTTTATCACTTTTGGTCCCAAATTCTCCTAATTATTCCATACAAACAAATTCATGCACAACTTATATCTCAAAATAAAATCGAAGGTCAAAAATCCCGACTTTGCATCCCGAAATAGTTTTGTCCTTAATTTATCATAATTAAATCCGGATTATTCCAATGTACAAAAATACGGGTTCTAACATCCTCCCCTTTAAGAACATTCGTCTCGAATGTTAGACTAACCTTACGGATCATACAAACAAATTTGGGGAGTTTATTTTCAACTATCACAACAATACATTCACGACGAAGAATTCATTTATCAAACAACAAAGTCAAGTATGAGGATTGGATTACTGTGTAGGCTCGAAAAATAAATATATACTTCTTCTTCATCCGCTTGACTTCCCGTCACTTCTCTCGGTTATTATTCCGCCACAAGACTTTAACAAGCCATATCTTTGTTCCGTAACCTTTTACCCGACGATCCAATATGCTATGGTGCTCCTCATAAGATAACTCCTCTCGTGACTCGAATATCATCTACAGAAAAACTCGGAGGGGTCACCAATACATTTACGAAGCATAGAAACATGAAATACCGAGTGTACCGCTCCCAGTCACTGCGTATCTAACTCATAGGCAACCTTGCCTATTTTACGAACAATCCGGTACGGTCCAATATATCTCGGACCGAGCTTCCCTTTCTTGCTCGATCTCATAACACCTTTCATAGGTGACACCTTAAGAAAACCCAATCACCAATCCGAAACTCCAAAGGTCGACGCGCGATTATCTCGTATGATTTACGCCGACTCGGTCGCCAATAATCTCTCTCGAATAAGTTTCACCTTATCCACGGCCCGCCGGATCACATCCGGGCCAAGCAACTCGCCCCCAACATCAAACCAACCGATCGGTGACCTACACTTTCGCCATACAATGCCTCATATGGTGCCATCTCGAATACCGGAGTGGTAGGCGTTATTATAAGCAAATTCAACAAGCGGCAAATGATCCTCCCCTACCTCCGAAATCAATAACACAGCCCGCAACATATCTTCCAATATCCGAATAGTGCGCTCGGCTCCGTCCGTCGGACCGGGATGGAATGTCGTGATCGAGACTCACCGCGTCCCCAATCCCTCCCGAAATGATCTCCCGTAAATTAGCTGTAAACCGGGCACCTCTCGAGATAATAGATAAGGGAACCCCGTCGCACAATCTCCCCGATATACAACCCGGGCATAACCTCACCGGAATAGTAGTCCGGACCGGAAGAAAATGGGCTGATTTGTCACCGATCAACAATAACCCAAATAGAATCATACCTCCGGGAGTGCGAGGTAAGCTCAAATAAAGTCCATATTAATGATCTCTCACTTCCACGTCGGAATCTCCATCTCCCGCAACAATCCGCCGGCTTCGGTGCTCAATCTTAACTCGCCGACAATTCGGACACCGAGCGACGAACTCTCGCTATATCTTTTTTTCATACCATCCCACCAATATAAACATCCGAGATCATTGT